>NC_088401.1:79849777-80024777 GCF_034236695.1 Oncorhynchus nerka | reverse complement strand
CAGTTGCACAGGGCGGGGTCGAGACCCAGGGTCTCGAGCTTGATGACGAGCTTGGAGGGTACTATGGTATTGAATGCCGAGCTGTAGTCGATGAACAGCATTCTCACATAGGTATTCCTCTTGTCCAGGTGGGTTAGGGCAGTGTGCAGTGTGGTTGAGATTGCATCGTCTGTGGACCTATTTGGGCGGTAAGCAAATTGGAGTGGGTCTAGGGTGTCAGGTAGGGTGGAGGTGATATGGTCCTTGACTAGTCTCTCAAAGCACTTCATGATGACGGAAGTGAGTGCTAAGGGGCGGTAGTCGTTTAGCTCAGTTACCTTAGCTTTCTTGGGAACAGGAACAATGGTGGCCCTCTTGAAGCATGTGGGAACAGCAGACTGGTATAGGGATTGATTGAATATGTCCGTAAACACACCGGCCAGCTGGTCTGCATGCTCTGAGGGCGCGGCTGGGGATGCCGTCTGGGCCTGCAGCCTTGCGAGGGTTAACACGTTTAAATGTCTTACTCACCTCGGCTGCAGTGAAGGAGAGACCGCATGTTTTCGTTGCAGGCCGTGTCAGTGGCACTGTATTGTCCTCAAAGCGGGCAAAAAGTGATTTAGTCTGCCTGGGAGCAAGACATCCTGGTCCGTGACTGGGCTGGGTTTCTTCTTGTAGTCCGTGATTGACTGTAGACCCTGCCACATGCCTCTTGTGTCTGAGCCATTGAATTGAGATTCCACTTTGTCTCTGTACTGACGCTTAGCTTGTTTAATAGCCTTGCGGAGGGAATAGCTGCATTGTTTATATTCGGACATATTACCAGACACCTTGCCCTGATTAAAAGCAGTGGTTCGCGCTTTCAGTTTCACGCGAATGCTGCCATCAATCCACGGTTTCTGGTTTGGGAATGTTTTTATCGTTGCTATGGGAACGACATCTTCGACGCACGTTCTAATGAACTCGCACACCGAATCAGCGTATTCGTCAATATTTCCATCTGACGCAATACGAAACATGTCCCAGTCCACGTGATGGAAGCAGTCTTGGAGTGTGGAGTCAGCTTGGTCTGACCAGCGTTGGACAGACCTCAGCGTGGGAGCCTCTTGTTTTAGTTTCTGCCTGTAGGCAGGGATCAGCAAAATGGAGTCGTGGTCAGCTTTTCCGAAAGGGGGCGGGGCAGGGCCTTATATGCGTCGCGGAAGTTAGAGTAACAATGATCCAAGGTTTTACCACCCCTGGTTGCGCAATCGATATGCTGGTAAAATTTAGGGAGTCTTGTTTTCAGATTAGCTTTGTTAAAATCCCCAGCTACAATGAATGCAGCCTCCGGATAAATGGTTTCCAGTTTGCAAAGAGTTAAATAAAGTTCGTTCAGAGCCATCGATGTGTCTGCTTGGGGGATATATACGGCTGTGATTATAATCGAGGAGAATTCTCTTGGAAGATAATGCGGTCTACATTTGATTGTGAGGAATTCTAAATCAGGTGAACAGAAGGATTTGAGTTCCTGTATGTTTCCTTCATCACACCATGTCTCGTTAGTCATGAGGCATACGCCCCCGCCACTCTTCTTACCAGAAAGATGTTTGTTTCTGTCGGCGCGATGCGTGGAGAAACCCGTTGGCTGCACCGCCTCGGATAGCGTCTTCCCAGTAAGCCATGTTTCTGTGAAGCAGAGAACGTTGCAGTCTCTGATGTCCCTCTGGAATGCTACCCTTGCTCGGATTTCGTCAACCTTGTTGTCAAGAGACTGGACATTGGCAAGAAGAATGCTGGGGAGTGGTGCGCGATGTGCCCTTTTTCGGAGTCTGACCAGAACACCGCCTCGTTTCCCTCTTTTTCGGAGTCGTTTCCTTGGGTCGCTGCATGCGATCCATTCCGTTGTCCTGTTTGTAAGGCAGAACACCGGATCCGCGTCGCGGAAAACATATTCTTGGTCGTACTGATGGTGAGTTGGCGCTGATCTTATATTCAGTAGTTCTTCTCGACTGTATGTAATGAAACCTAAGATGACCTGGGGTACTAATGTAAGAAATAACACGTAAAAAAACAAAAAACTGCATAGTTTCCTAGAACGCGAAGCGAGGCGGCCATCTCAGTCGGCGCCGGAAGTCTAGCTACTGTTGTATCAATGTTTTGACCATGACAGTTTGCAATCCAGGGTTACTCCAAGCAGTTTAGTCACCTCAACTTGCTCAATTTACACATTATTCATTACGAGATGTAGTTGAGGTTTAGGGTTTAGTGTATGATTTGTCCCAAATACAATGCTTTTAGTTTTGGAAATACTTAGAATTAACTTATTTCTTGCTACCCATTCCGAAACTAACTGCAGCTCTTTGTTATGGGTTTGCTGTCATTTCAGTCGCTGTAGTAGCTGACGTGTATAGTGTTGAGTCATCCGCATACATAGACACACTTTACTCAAAGCCAGTGACATGTCGTTAGTAAAGATTGAAAAAAGTAATGGGCCTAAACAGCTACCCTGGGGAATTCCTGATTCTACCTGGATTATATTTTATAGGCTTCCGTTAAAGAACACCCACTGTCTTCTGTTCGACAAGTAAATCTTTATCCACATTATTGCAGGGGGTGTAAAGCCATAACACAGAAGTTTTTCCAGCAGCAGACTATGATCGATAATGTCAAAAGCTGCACTGAAGTCTAACAAGACAGCCCCCACAATCATTTTAGCTCTATACTCCCAGCTGCAGCTCAGACTCTAGCGGCCTAGCTGTCTTCTCCGTAATGATGTGGCCTCTGTGAGATGGATGGCCTGGAGAAATCACTGCGGCCATGGAGACACACTCCTATACACTCCCAACCTTTGTCCCAAATGGCACTATATTCCCTATATAGGGAATAGGGTGCCATTTGGGAAGCACACCAGGCTGCTTGTATGAGTACAGATACAAATCTCTATGGAGTATCACTCAGTCAAGTAGGACAACTACACCTGGCAACTGAACCAGCTCAGTACAATACAGGGCGTAGGCATGGGGAGCCAGGCCCACCCACTGGGGAGCCAGGCCCACCCATCACTCCTGTGTTCCAATGGCACGTTGTGTTAGAAAATCCAAGTTTATTGTTTGAAAAGGCTAATTAATTGATCATTCCAAAACCCTTTTGCAATTATGTTAGTACAGCTGAAAACTGTTGTTCTGATTAAAGAAGCATTAAAACTGGCCTTCTTTAGACTAGTTGAATATCTGGAGCATCAGCATTCGTGGGTTCGATATCAGGCTCAAAATGGCCAGAAACAAAGTACTTTCTTCTGAAACTCGTCACTTAATCAGGTTTGTTGAAATATAACAGAACAGATCAACTGGATTGACATTCACTCTCATGCGATGGGTTTCCAAAAATAACTAACTGAGAGCCACACTCCCAATAAGCCACGAATATGACTTTAATGAGACATCACTGTGCTTCTATGGCTATTTGCACCATGCCACAGCCTACTTCATTTGTTCATTTAGCAAACAAGACAGCTCATAATCCAGTGCCTTTATCACAGTCAACATCTTTAATTAGCTTTAAAGATGCTCAATTCTGTCTCAACCTCATGGCAAAATGTGTAGAATAGCTTGAGATGAGCTTTAAAACTGCACATTTCCCTCTCCGCCCCATGGCAAAATGTGTTCAATAGCATGAAATTAGCTATAAAACTGCACTTGTGTTTTAATAGCTAGCAGACCACTTGGAAGTCATTCCACTTTTAGAACATTCCATTCTAGTTCTTACTTTTATTTTAGAACACATTTATTAACTTCTAGTTCTAGAACTATATCAGTTTCACTTCCAGAACCATTTAATTGGTGTTGTAGAACATTGTGTTCCGTAAAGCTGTTAGAAACCATAGCATGTCCATCTGAATATCTCAGGGCTGCATCGGCTGTTTGACCATCAGATGGCAGTCTACCATCGGCTTTCATAGATCAGTCTACTGGTGGGAGGAAAGGAGGAGTGATAGTACTGTAGACTCTGGTTAAAGTTTTTTTCAGTGAATGGCCCAGTGCAGTCAAAAATGTGACACTATCAGGTTGGAATGATACTGAGAAATTGTGTAAATAATTACAAGACCATTTTAGTGTAAGAGCTGTTTGAAAAGACCACCTGAAATGCCAGCATGTTTTGGTGGGGTGGAGTATTGGCCTTCCGTGGTGACATCACCATGAGGTAAATTAGTTAATAGACCAATAAGAAAGAGAGTTCCAAACCTTGCTGCCAATAACAGCTAATGTTTAGTTTTCAACTCCCCACTCAGACCACTCCCAGATAATCCTAGTAAAATTCTTGCTTGAGAAATCGCTCTTTGCTAAGAAGTTATTTTAGTTTTTTTTTGCCATTTTAATTGAAAACAATCACAGTACAGTATTTAATTGTTACCCATAAATGATTTGATATTGAGATGAAAATGGCTGCAGTGGACCTTTAAATTGTAATTTATTCCCTTTAAGAGTGTGCAGACAGACACAGACATGTCAACAACATCTGACATCATTTCCTGCTCCTGACAAAGTTAAACAAGCAGAACTTCACACATTTCCCCTAACTATTTAATCCATGATCTCTATGATTTTAACAAGAAAATCTGTGCAGGGGGCTCCTTACATTTTGAATCTGGCATAAGTCCTTTCTTGAATCTAATAATTTTATTAGAATAATGATGTCCTAGAAATGCCTGATAGAAATAAGGGGAAAGTAGCGTAATGTGTGGTGGCAGAAAACTTCAGAGCAAATGTTCAGTCTGCAAAGAGATTATTGCAATTATATTAATGATTTTCAATGGTGGAAAGTTAGAATATGCTGTCAAAAAAGTCAAAGTCACCAATGAAGTAATGCCTCATTGGAAGTTTGTAGAGGGAGAAGCCATTCACATTCCATTGAAATGAATATCTTGGAGAAAAATTCCAATGGTTTCCTTTCACACACAACAGGATGTAGACTGAGACACAAAGCTCAGCAGGAAATAGCAGGACCAGGTATCATTTTACATAGAAATAGAAGGCTAAATGATTTCCTGTGTTCCCCATGGTGATGTGCCTTGTTGTGTTGACCATGGGAATTTTAAAGGGAATCTGTGTCTGTTTTTCTCTCAGAAGGGTGGCTCACAGGCCTCCCGAGTGGCGCAGTAGTTTAAGTCATTGCATCGCAGTGCTAGCGGCATCACTACAAATATAGGTTCGATCCCGGGCTGTGATGCAGCCATCCGCGACCGGGAGACCCAAGAGGCGGCGTACAATTGGCCAGGTCCTCCGGGTTAGGGGAGAGTTTGGCTGGCCAGGATGTCATTGTCCCATCGCGCTCTAGCGACTCCGCATGCACACTGGCACGGTTGCATTCCTCTGACACATTGGTGCGGCTGGCTCCCGGGTTAAGCCAGCAGTATGTCAAGAAGTAGTGCGGCTTGGCCGGGTCATGTTTCGGGGGATGCATGGCTCTCAACCTTCGCCTCTCCCGAGTCCATACGGGAGTTGCAGCGATGGGACAAGACTGTAACTACCAATTGAAGTAAAAAGTACCTCAAATAAAATAAGAAGTGTGGATCATGACTGCATTCTTTTCATTCATCGCTTTTGACAGATATTTTTACATTTTAAAAGGGAACATGCAAGTTCTTCTAAAGTGGGATATGTCTCAATCTTACAGTTCACTTCAATGGTGTAAAAGGAATTGTTTTAAACTTCTTAGGGCTGCAATCCCGTTAACGGGATGATATGACAACAGCCAGTGAAAGTACAGGGCGCCAAATTCAAATCAACAGAATCACCACCAAGCCACAGAAAAACACAGCCATTTTTCCAGCCAAAGAGAGGAGTCACAAAATGCACAAATAGAGATCAAATTAATCACTAACCTTTGATGATCTTCATCAGATGACACTCACAGGACTTCATGTTACACAATAGATGTATGTTTTGTTTGATAAAGTTCATATTTATATAAAAAAATCTGAGTTTACATTGGAGCGTTACGTTCACTAGTTCCAAAAACATCCTGTGATTTTGCATAGCCACATCGATTCAACATAAATAGTCATCATAAATGAGATGATGACAAGTTATAGCCGCCATGTTGGAGTCATGGAATTATAGATATACCTCTCCTTAATGCAACCGCTGTGTCAGATTTCAAAAAAACTTTACGGAAAAAGCAAACCATGCAATAATCTGAGACGTTGCTGAGAAAATGTATCAAATTAGCCGCCATGTTGGAGTCAACAGAAATTAGACCAGAAATTACATGATAAATATTCCCTTACAATTGATGATCTTCATCAGAATGCACTCCCAGGAATCGCAGTTCCACAAATAAATGCTTGATTTGTTCGATAATGTCTGTTATTTATGTCCAAGTAGCTGCTTTTGTTAGCGTTAGGTACACATATCCAAACGCTCATGCTTTTGGACAAAAACTTTGGACAGGTCAAAGTATAGAATCAATCATTAGATATTTTTATCATAGATCTTCAATAAAGTTCCAACCAGATATTTCTTTGTTGTCTTGAGGAGGAATGGAGGAATGTCTTGAGGAGGAATGGAACGCAAGTCGATATCATTTGGAATGCGCGTGACCAGGAAATGGCTCTCTGCCAGTAAGTTGACTCATTCAGCTCTTATTCAGTCCCACAACACAGCAGAAGCATCATTCAAGTTTCTAAAGACGGTTGACATCTAGTGGAAGCCCTAGGAAGTGCAACTTCATTCAGGGTAGCCTAGTGTTTAGAGAGTTGGACTAGTAACCGGAAGGTTGCAAGTTCAAATCCCCGAGCTGACAAGGTACAAATCTGTCGTTCTGCCCCTGAACAGGCAGTTAATCCACTGTTCCTAGGCCGTCATTGAAAATAAGAATTTGTTCTTAACTGACCTGCCTAGTTAAATAAAGGTAATATATATCCCAATGTGAATTAAATTGGGCCTGGGTTGAAAATATACCAACCTCAGATTTCTCACTTCCTTTTTCGATTTCTTCTCAGGTTTTTGCCTGCCATATGAGTTCTGTTATACTCACAGACATCATTCAAACAGTTTTAGAAACTTCAGTGTTTTCTATCCAATACTAATATTAATATGCATATTTTAGCAACTGAGACTGAGGAGCAGGCCGTTTACTCTGGGCACCTCTGGGCACCTTTCATCCAAGCTACTCAATACTGCCCCTGCAGCCATAAGAATTAACCTTGAATGTGACATTGAATTTTTCACCTTTCACAATAGAAAAAGCATGTGAGGTCCTCATCATATGAAGCTATAAAAATACTACCTCCCGATACTTCCCTATCTTTTCTACACAAAAATGATCTCATATTATCCCACAAGTGTTATATTTCTGGGGTCAAGTTCTCCTTTATCATCTCTATGTGACCCTTCAGCCCTCAGCTCTCCAGCAACAACAGATCACTGAGGCGGGTGGCTTGGGTGACATTTAATACATTAATCATTGGTAGGAAGAAGTTTGGTTCAAATCAGATGTTGGCCACTATATTTATTGAATATTATCTCAATCCTATCAATTAAAATGGCCAATTGTGGTACAATCAATTAGCTTAATTTCTCAGAGATCAAATTATATTTCAACAAGATAATCGAGATGATGGGTGTCAAAATCCTCTTTCTTGTGCTTTTTGAGGTGGAACGACGCAGATGGCAGACAGGACACTGCGTCCTACTGTTCTGTAGTTAACTATGTCTGGTATTCTCCCCAGTCCCCAATGTCTTCTCTCCTCTCAGTTACGATTCTATTGGTTATTTGGGGAATGTATTTTGAAAAGGGGCAGTGTTTTACTGAAGGATATTTTATCTTTATTAGGTTAATGTGCACATTAAAAGTAAACAACCTAAATTCACCTACCGGTAATGTTTCTGTATCTTTGTGTAACTTTGTATTACTGTGTGTTTAAGTACTACTATGGAAGGCCTGTCTATCTCTCCCTTTTCACTTGTATCAGCCTGACCATTTTAATTTGTATCAGCCCTGTTGGGTTTGCAGTGTTGGGGAGTAGTGAACTACATGTAGTTCAACTAGTCATTTTACTACATTTTGCAGTAGATTGGTGGTAGTTGAACTAAATTCAAATCTAGGTAGTGTTTTGAGTAGATGCTAACTTTTTCCCATGTAGCGGTGTAGCTAACTACTGGAACGACACACTACTGTTTTACCATGTAGCGGTGTAGCTAACTACTTGAACGACACACTACTGTTTTACCATGTAGCTAACTACTGGACCTACACACTACTGTTTTACCATGTAGCGGTGTAGCTAACTACTTGAACTACACACTACTGTTTTACCATGTAGCGGTGTAGCTAACTACTTGAACTACACACTACTGTTTTACCATGTAGCGGTGTAGCTAATTACTTGAACGACACACTACTGTTTTACCATGTAGCTAACTACTGGACCTACACACTACTGTTTTACCATGTAGCGGTGTAGCTAACTACTTGAACGACACACTACTGTTTTACCATGTAGCGGTGTAGCTAACTACTTGAACGACACACTACTGTTTTACCATGTAGCGGTGTAGCTAACTACTGGAACTATACACTACTGTTTTACCATGTAGCGGTGTAGCTAACTACTGGAACTACACACTACTGTTTTACCATGTAGCGGTGTAGCTAACTACTGGAACTACACACTACTGTTTTACCATGTAGCGGTGTAGCTAACTACAGGAACTATACACTACTTTTCTAGCAAAATGAAAAGATAATATGGGTGAACTATGCAATCATGTTCCTCATTTCAACTGACTGTCTAGTAGACTGACTCTCTACATCATTACTCTCTGTCATTTAGATTAACAAAGTGAACCATAGTTGATATGACCCTTGACTTTCACAGACAGCCAATCATCACCCACAAACAGTCCAAGGAGACCAATTAGCATGTAGCATGGAGACAACACTGGGCAGCCTTACTTGATGAATGTAATACATTACGTTCGCATCATATTGAAGGTCATTTTCTGGGAGTTGATCATGATAACAACACTGCCATCAGACAACAGAGTGATGTTGCTAATGCAACGATACTATAACACAGATCACTGCAGGTGAGCACCGATGGTTTCTGACACCGATAGAGGTAGGGAGTGGAGATGTGACTGGGATTAAGTCATGTTGGTCCTCCACTCACATCCTCCCAAGACAAGGTATGTATTGGAGCATGTGATTGTGCATACCGTTTTTATTAGCCTGTTTTTTATTTTATCCAGCTCGCTAATGACATTTTTGTTGTTGTTGAATTTTACCCCTTTTTCTCCCCAACTTCGGGGTTTCCAATTGTTTTTAGTAGCTACTATCTTGTCTCATCGCTACAACTCCCGTTCGGCTCGGGAGAGAAGAAGGTTGAAAATCATGCGTCCTCCGATACACAACCCAACCAAGCCGCACTGCTTCTTAACACAGCGTGCATCCAACCCGGAAGCCAGCCGCACCAATGTGTCGGAGGAAACACTGTGCACCTGGCAACCTTGGTTAGTGCGCACTGCGCCCGGCCCGCCACAGGAGTCGCTGGTGCGCTATGAGACAAGGACATCCCTACCGGCCAGGCCCTCCCTAACCCGGACGATGCGTAACCCAGAGTCTCTGATGGCACAGCTAGCTAATGAAAATTTGATGTGCATTTCTCCTCATATGCTCTTTGAGAAATATATTGTCACACAGTGGGGTGGGGTACCCCCATTGAGAATAACTAGTGACAAAAACAAATTAAATGCTGAAGTAATCACTGACACAATTTTGGGAATAGTGAAGTGAGAAGAGCCACAGCCCTTTCAGTTTCAATCTGAACCTGACCACTGACTGCATTGTTTTCCTCGTCATTGTGGCTCTTCCTGTATAGATGGCTCTCACCCCGACACCACCCTGTACAGGAAACTGCCTCATCAATCCTAAAACACAAACTTCAAGGGGAAGTTCCAGACAATCTCCAGTGTTGAATTTGGTGTTAGCATGTTAGCTAGACCTCTACCTGGTAAAACAATAGTATGTGCTGTGTCCTAAATGGTACCCTATACCCTACATAGTGCACTACTTTGACCAGATACCTATGGGCCCAGTCAGAAGTAGTGTACTATAATAGAGGATAGGGTGTCATTTTGGATACAACCCAGGTTTGTCCTCCCTGCGCCGCTGTGGCCTCAATCAGTCAGTACATCTCCTTTATCTGGCTGGAGCAGACAGGCAGTTCGGGGACAGGGACACGTTCCTCTATTGGTGACTATTGTTTTGGCGTTTCTCTCTCTATTTCTCTCTCAACCCCCACATTTCCTGCGTCTGCTCCCCCTCCCTACACACACACACACACTACTCTCTCAAGTGCTAAGTCTTGTTGTGGTCAGGTGGGGTTGAGTCGTGTTGGCAAGGGTTCAGAAGACCCTCCCATGGACAAAGTGTCTTAAATGAACCATAAACACACAGCGAACATAATGTTTAGAATGTCCTGCCGTCCCTTCCTTTAGGGGGAAACATTCTTACTGTGAACATAACCCATGATGCAATGGAAAAGCTAAAGGAAGGTGATGAACAGTTCAGTATGTACCAGTACCGTAGGTTCAGTAATAGCACAATAAACAACCCCTTCCTCTCGTCAGGGGATACAGCTGGCTCTTCAATACCAACTCCTTCTCCAGCTTGATTAAAGCCCGTGTTCCTTTGTCAGAAAGACAGCTTCTTTTAATGTCCTGTGTTGGTTGTTGGTCAGTGAAAGTTTGTTGGTATTATTTTGTAGCCACTCCTTCAGAGGTATGTGTATGTGAATAGGACTTGGTGTTTTTTGTTAGTGTAATGTTTCACTTAGAGTCTTGGTCAGTATTCTGTTTCATTCATTTCAGTAATATTTAATGTCTATGCACACTAGGTACACACACCTGGGCGGACCACCCCCTGTATTTGGTTAGCGCGCCAGGTGGTGCTATAAGTTAGGTAAGTAGTGGGAAGGCAGGTAAGGTAGGAGAGGGGACTCTTTCATTTTTACTTTGGTTCTGTCCAGCCCGTTTTCCACACTTTAGGGAAGAATACATTTCCTGTAAACGGTATTTTTCTCTACATCTGTCATCCTTCCCCTTGCCTACGATCACATACCTTTTCCCTCCACGGCCTACGATCACATACCTTTTCCCTCCACGGCCTACGATCGCATACCTTTTCCCTCCACGGCCTACGATCACATACCTTTTCACTCCACGGCCTACGATCGCATACCTTTTCACTCCACGGCCTACGATCACATACCTTTTCCCTCCACGGCCTACGATCACATACCTTTTCCCTCCACGGCCTACGATCACATACCTTTTCCCTCCACGGCCTACGATCACATACCTTTTCCCTCCACGGCCTACGATCACATACCTTTTCCCTCCACGGCCTACGATCGCATACCTTTTCCCTCCACGGCCTACGATCGCATACCTTTTCCCTCCACAGCCTACGATCACATACCTTTTCACTCCACGGCCTACGATCACATACCTTTTCCCTCCACGGCCTACGATCGCATACCTTTTCCCTCCACGGCCTACGATCACATACCTTTTCCCTCCACGGCCTACGATCGCATACCTTTTCCCTCCACGGCCTACGATCACATACCTTTTCACTCCACGGCCTACGATCACATACCTTTTCCCTCCACGGCCTACGATCACATACCTTTTCACTCCACGCCCTACGATCACATACCTTTTCACTCCACGGGGAGTTGAGATGTATCAGGGTGTTGCGTTCCCTCCTCCAAGAGGCGTACGATCAAATATTTCCTAAATATTTGATCAATTCAACATATTCACTCATATCTCCTCGGTGACATAGCTGAGGCCCCCAAACAATGTAAAGGGTTTTGAGAAAAGTTGTAAAAGTGCTATTTAAATCCAATCCAATAGCATCATTATTCATGTGATATCATTGATAGCATTAGATAGATATATATATAGATAGATAGATATATACATATATAGATTACTCCGTGCTTCTAGACTATTTCTTGGCTTTGAAATAACTAAAAAAGAGAGCAAACATTTGTTTAAATACGTATCTTTATTCCTCTGTACAAAAATCATTATCATCATCAGGTTAGGGACTGGTCTGTTTGTAGTATAGTATAATATAATACTGTACATCACTTTGCACTTTACAATATAAAACGGAGCATTTTCACAATTACTGTACATGGGGAGGTTCCAACACATTGGGTTGTGATAACAATGGGTTTCACTATTATAAGGCCTTCCACCAGGAAACAGCAGGTTGGCATAAACACTTACTGATCATAAGATACTGTGGAGTCTCTACTGCTTCCCCCATTGATTTGATTCATATCTGCATATTAAATGGCACTCATTCATGTTCTCCTGTTGAAGAGAGACAGGTTCATGTTCTCCTGTTGAAGAGAGACACGTTCATGTTCTCCTGTTGAAGAGAGACAGGTTCATGTTCTCCTGTTGAAGAGAGACACGTTCATGTTCTCCTGTTGAAGAGAGACAGGTTCATGTTCTCCTGTTGAAGAGAGACACGTTCATGTTCTCCTGTTGAAGAGAGACAGGTTCATGTTCTCCTGTTGAAGAGAGACAGGTTCATGTTCTCCTGTTGAAGATTGAAGAGAGACACCTTCATGTTCTCCTGTTGAAGAGAGACACCTTCATGTTCTCCTGTTGAAGAGAGACACATTCATGTTCTCCTGTTGAAGAGAGACACCTTCATGTTCTCCTGTTGAAGAGAGACACCTTCATGTTCTCCTGTTGAAGAGAGACACATTCATGTTCTCCTGTTGAAGAGAGACACCTTCATGTTCTCCTGTTGAAGAGAGACACCTTCATGTTCTCCTGTTGAAGAGAGACACGTTCATGTTCTCCTGTTGAAGAGAGACACCTTCATGTTCTCCTGTTGAAGAGAGACAGGTTGACTATAAGACAGCATGATTTAGGTGTGACTACGTCACCAGTCTGAGGGAAGGGATGTAGTCTACCACCTCAGTTCCAGTGGTGTTCTAGATATTGGAACATGATGCTCTTTTAATTCCTCATGTCTAACCTTTTTTTCCCCAGAGGGGCCAGGAGAGAGCTGGCTTTCTCCGAACACAACAGGACAGAACTGTGCTATTTTAGATCTGTGCGTGTGTGTGTGTGTGTGTGTGTGTGTGTGTGTGTGTGTGTGTGTGTGTGTGTGTGTGTGTGTGTGTGTGTGTGTGTGTGTGTGTGTGTGTGTGTGTGTGTGTGTGTGTGTGTGTGTTCAGCAGTAGCCATCCATGCAGCCTGTTCTCTCTTCTCTTTCCACGTGGTCTCAGCAGCTCTCTCGCCTTCTCCGTCTCTCTCTCCGTCTCTCTCTCTCTCTCCGTCTCTCTCCGTCTCTCTCTCCGTCTCTCTCTCCGTCTCTCTCTCCGTCTCTCTCCGTCTCTCTCTCCGTCTCTCTCCGTCTCTCTCTCCGTCTCTCTCTCCGTCTCTCCCTCCGTCTCTCTCTCTCTCAGTCTCTCTCTCCGTCTCTCTCTCCGTCTCTCTCTCCGTCTCTCTCTCCGTCTCTCTCCGTCTCTCTCTCCGTCTCTCTCCGTCTCTCTCTCCGTCTCTCTCCGTCTCTCTCTCCGTCTCTCTCCGTCTCTCTCTCCGTCTCTCTCTCCGTCTCTCTCCGTCTCTCTCTCCGTCTCTCTCCGTCTCTCTCTCCGTCTCTCTCTCTGTCTCTCTCCGTCTCTCTCTCCGTCTCTCTCCGTCTCCGTCTCTCTCCGTCTCTCTCTCCGTCTCTCTCTCCGTCTCTCTCTCTCCGTCTCTCTCTCTCCGTCTCTCTCTCCGTCTCTCTCGTCTCTCTCCGTCTCTGTCTCTCTCCGTCTCTCTCCGTCTCTCTCTCCGTCTCTCTCTCCGTCTCTCTCTCCGTCTCTCTCTCCGTCTCTCTCTCTCCGTCTCTCTCTCTCCGTCTCTCTCTCTCCGTCTCTCTCCGTCTCTCTCTCCGTCTCTCTCTCCGTCTCTCTCTCCGTCTCTCTCCGTCTCTCTCTCCGTCTCTCTCTCCGTCTCTCTCCGTCTCTCTCCGTCTCTCTCCGTCTCTCTCCGTCTCCGTCTCTCTCCGTCTCTCTCCGTCTCTCTCCGTCTCTCTCCGTCTACATCTCTCCGTCTACATCTCTCCGTCTCTTTCCGTTCACATATCTGTCAGACAGACAGTCGTTAGCATGCAGCAGTCAGGTACAGTTATGTGTGTGCGCATGTCTACGTCTCTGTGTGTTCTCTGAAACAGCACTGCCTCTCTGCTGATAGTGGTATCAGTGATAGTCATGTACTATAGACTACTATCACTGGAGGGTGTGTAGATAGCCCACCTCAACCCTGCAGACATGGAGCTGTGATTTAGCTGGATACTGCATATAGACACTAGGGGAGCTGTGATTCAGCTGGATACTACATATATACACTAGGGGAGCTGTGATTCAGCGGGATACTGCATATAGACACTAGGGGAGCTGTGATTCAGCGGGATACTACATATAGACACTAGGGGAGCTGTGATTCAGCGGGATACTGCATATAGACACTAGGGGAGCTGTGATTCAGCGGGATACTGCATATAGACACTAGGGGAGCTGTGATTTAGCTGGATACTACATATAGATACTAGGGGAGCTGTAATTCAGCTGGATACTACATATAGATACTAGGGGAGCTAGGATTCAGCTGGATACTACATATAGATACTAGGGGAGTTGTGATTCAGCTGGATACTACATATAGACACTAGGGGAGCTGTGATTCAGCTGGATACTACATATAGACACTAGGGGAGCTGTAATTCAGCTGGATACTGCATATAGACACTAGGGGAGCTGTGATTCAGCTGGATACTGCATATAGACACTAGGGGAGCTGTAATTCAGCTGGATACTGCATATAGACACTAGGGGAGCTGTAATTCAGCTGGATACTACATATAGACACTAGGGGAGCTCTGCGATTCAGCTGGATACTGCATATAGACACTAGGGGAGCTGTAATTCAGCTGGATACTGCATTAGACACTAGGGGAGCTGTGATTCAGCTGGATACTGCATATATACACTAGGGGAGCTCTGCGATTCAGCTGGATACTGCATATAGACACTAGGGGAGCTGTAATTCAGCTGGATACTGCATATAGACACTAGGGGAGCTGTAATTCAGCTGGATACTGCATTAGACACTAGGGGAGCTGTGATTCAGCTGGATACTGCATATATACACTAGGGGAGTTGTGTGATTCAGCTGGATGCTGCATATAGATACTAGGGGAGCTCTGTGATTTAGCTGGATACTGCAGGGATGACACTAGTGGAGATATGGGATTCAGCTGGACACTGCAGGGATGACACTAGAGGAGATATGGGATTCAGCTGGATACTGCAGGGATGACACTAGAGGATATATGGGATTCAGCTGGATACTGCAGGGATGACACTAGGGGAGCTGTGATTTCCAAATGGCACCCTATTCTCTTTAGGGATGTACTACCCCATAGGGCTCTGGTCAAAAGCAGTGCACTATACGGCTTGTAGGCTACTGGCTACTATCCGCTCTACATGTTAGCATCTCAATGAAGAGGGAAATGAATAATGGAATATAAGGAGATTGAAACACTAGACTAATGGAATATAAGGAGATTGAAACACTAGACTAATGGAATATAAGGAGATTGAAACACTAGACTAATGGAATATAAAGAGATTGAAACACTAGACTAATGGAATATAAGGAGATTGAAACACTAGACTAATGGAATATAAGGAGATTGAAACACTAGACTAATGGAATATAAGGAGATTGAAACACTAGATTAATGGAATATAAGGAGATTGAAACACTAGACTAATGGAATATAAGGAGATTGAAACACTAGACTAATGGAATTTAAGGAGATTGAAACACTAGACTAATGGAATATAAGGAGATTGAAACACTAGACTAATGGAATATAAGGAGATTGAAACACTAGACTAATGGAATATAAGGAGATTGAAACACTAGATTCATGGGTTATAATGTCATTGTCAGGTTGTGCTGAATTTTTGTTTTGTTTTAAGATGCATACCAGCAAGTTCCCGGTCCAAACTGTCGATGAATCTCTGTAGGTCTCCTGTGTCTCCCATTCTGGCTGCAGACAAAAAGGAGAGCATGTGAGAAGGAGAAAAGGAGAGTGGTTGAAAGGAACATTTCTGTGGAGAGATTCAGCAGTAGCAGCTCTATGTTCACTGGCATTTCCTCCTTTGGACCAGAGCAGGAAAAGTGATCCAACTCACAGAATTATATAAGAAGAATCTGCATCCCAAATGGCACCCTATTCCCTAGAGCCCTTAGGGTCCTGGTTTAATGTAGTGGACTATATAGGAAATAGGGTACCATTTGGAACACAAATGAAGGAGTCAGGACACAACCCCTGGTTTAACCAAGATAGAAAATAAAATGCACAGACTCTTATTCAGCTGGCTTTATAAAAAATCACATCTTAAACAGCCCATAATGTAAAACTCCACTGAGCCAATGAGACGCCTGCAGCACACCTCAGACTGACCGACATGGATCTTACAATGTTATATTTAGCTTATGAATGCTTTATGTAATGGTATGTATGTCTAATGCATGTCTTAAGTAGTGTAATGTATGTCTAATGCATGTCTTAAGTCGTGTTATGTATGTCTAATGCATGTCTTAAATCGTGTTATGGATGTCTAATGTATGTCTTAAGTAATGTTATGTATGTCTTAAGTATTGCAATGTATGTCTTAAGAAGTGTTATGTATGTCTAATGTATGTCTTAAGTAGTGTTATGCATGTCTTAAGTAATGCAATGTGTGCCAGTATAATGGAGACAGACAGACTGGTGCCCCGAAACCAGCACTCTGTGGTCTTTCCATTAACATTATTCCTTCATCTACATTAGACAATGTAGACTATTTCACCCAGCCACACACAGCTGCTTCTACCTCCCCCCAACTCCTCTCTCCTCCCCTCAAACCACTCTCTCCTCCCCAAAACTTCTCTCTCCTCCCCTCAAACCACTCTCTCCTATCCTCAACTTCTCTCTCCTCTCCTCAAAACACTCTCTCCTCCCCTCAAACCACTCTCTCCTCCCCTCAAACCACTCTCTCCTCCCCTCAAACCACTCTCTTCTCCCCTCGAACCACTCTCTTCTCCCCTCAAACCACTCTCTTCTCCCCTCAAACCACTCTCTCCTCTCCTCAAACCACTCCCTCAAACCACTCTCTCCTTTCCTCAAACCACTCTCTCCTCTCCTCTCCTCAAACCACTCTCTCCTCCCCTCAAACCACTCTCCTCTCCTCAAACCACTCACTCCTTCCCTCCAGACACTCTCTCCTCCCCTCCAGACACTCTCTCTTCCCCTCCAGACACTCTTCTCTCCCCTCCAGACACTCTCTCCTCCCCTCCAGACACTCTTCTCTCCCCTCCAGACACTCTTCTCTCTCCTCCCCTCCAGACACTCTTCTCTCTCCTCCCCTCCAGACACTCTTCTCTCCCCTCCAGACACTCTCTCCTCCCCTCCAGATACTCCAGACACTCTTCTCTCCCCTCCAGACACTCTCTCCTCCCCTCCAGACACTCTTCTCTCCCCTCCAGACACTCTTCTCTCCCCTCCAGATACTCTCTCTTCCCCTCCAGACACTCTCCTCTCTCTTCCCCTCCAGACACTCTCCTCTCTCTTCCCCTCCAGACACTCTCCTCTCTCTTCCCCTCCAGACACTCTCTCTCCCCTCCAGACACTCTCTCTCCCCTCCAGACACTCTCTCTCCCCTCCAGACATTCTCTCTTCCCCTCCAGACACTCTCTCTTCCCCTCCAGACACTCTCCTCTCTCTTCCCCTCCAGACACTCACTCCTTCCCTCCAGACACTCTCTCCTCCCCTCCAGACACTCTTCTCTCCCCTCCAGACACTCTCCTCTCCCCTCCAGACACTCTCCTCTCTCTTCCCCTCCAGACACTCTCCTCTCTCTTCCCCTCCAGACACTCTCCTCTCTCTTCCCCTCCAGACACTCACTCCTTCCCTCCCTCCAGACACTCACTCCTTCCCTCCAGACACTCACTCCTTCCCTCCAGACACTCTCTCTTCCCCTCCAGACACTCTCTCCTCCCCTCCAGACACTCTCCTCTCTCTTCCCCTCCAGACACTCACTCCTTCCCTCCCTCCAGACACTCACTCCTTCCCTCCAGACACTCACTCCTTCCCTCCAGACACTCTCTCTTCCCCTCCAGACACTCTCTCCTCCCCTCCAGACACTCTTCTCTTCCCCTCCAGACACTCTTCTCTTCCCCTCCAGACACTCTCTCTTCCCCTCCAGACACTCTCCTCCCCTCCAGACACTCTCCTCTCTCTTCCCCTCCAGACACTCTCTCTCCCCTCCAGACACTCTCTCTCCCCACTCTCTCTCCCCACTCTCTCTCCCCTCCAGACATTCTCTCTTCCCCTCCAGACACTCTCCTCTCCCCTCCAGACACTCTCTCCTCCCCTCCAGACACTCTCTCCTCCCCTCCAGACACTCTCTCCTCTCCCCTCCAGACACTCTCTCCTCTCCCCTCCAGACACTCTCTCCTCCCCTCCAGACACTCTCTCCTCTCCCCTCCAGACACTCTCTCCTCCCCTCCAGACACTCTCCTCTCCCCTCCAGACACTCTCTCCTCCCCTCCAGACACTCTCCTCTCCCCTCCAGACACTCTCTTCTCCTCCAGACACTCTTCTCTCCACTCCAGACACTCTCTCTTCCCCTCCAGACACTCTCTCTTCCCCTCCAGACACTCTTCTCTCCACTCCAGACACTCTTCTCTCCACTCCAGACACTCTCTTCTCTCCACTCCAGACACTCCCTTCTCCTCCAGACACTCTTCTCTCCACTCTAGACACTCTCTTCTGATCAGTGGTACATTATTTAACCATTATACCAACCCTAGGCAACCACCACACACTGACACACACACCTATACCAACCCTAAACCCCCACCACACACCTATACCAACCCTAAACCCCCACCACACACATATACCAACCCTAAACCCCCACCACACACATATACCAACCCCATACCCCCACCACACACCTATACCAACCCTAAACCCCCACCACACACCTATACCAACCCTAAACCCCACCACACACCTATACCAACCCTAAACCCCACCCCACACATATACCAACCCTAAACCCCCACCACACACATATACTTACACTAAACCCCCACCACACACATATACCAACCCCCAAACCCCCACCACACACATATACTTACCCTAAACCCCACCACACACCTATACCAACCCTAAACCCCACCACACACCTATACCAACCCTAAACCCCCACCACACACCTATACCAACCATAAACCCCCATCGCACACCTATACCAACCATAAACCCCACCGCACACCTATACCAACCATAAACCCCCACCGCACACCTATACCAACCATAAACCCCCACCGCACACCTATACCAACCATAAACCCCCACCGCACACCTATACCAACCATAAACCCCCACCGCACACCTATACCAACCATAAAACCCCCATACACCTATACCAACCATAAACCCCACACCGCACACCTATACCAACCATAAACCCCCACCGCACACCTATACCAACCATAAACCCCACTCCCCAACCCCCAGATTACGCTCAATAGCCCTGCAGGAGACAGGCTGTAGAAGCACAGCAGCCCAGCTTTGTTGTGTAAACTCAACTCAATGGTGATCGATGGTAATGCACTAATTATCTGTGTAAAAGTAATATTGAATGGACTGATAATGATCTCCTACTGCAGTGTTTCCCAACCCTGGTCCTCTAGTATCCCCAACAGGAAGCCGTTTCATTGTAGCTCTTGACAAACACCCCTCATTCAGCTCATTGAGGGCTTGATAATTAGTTGACTAAATGTGTTCGGAGGTGCTTGAGGACCAGGAAATACTGTGCTACTATGACTCTAGCTGGTCAGATAGCTCAGAGCTAGTTTAGATGGTCCACTGATGGGTTGAGATGTAGTGGTATAAGTCTCTTACCTTTGGGCGTCACTGTTATGCCTGCAGTGTGGAGCTCTTCTTCGCTGGTGTTCCAACTGTTACCCAGAGACACCTCACTGCCTGGAGGGATGAGCAAGAGAGGGGCAGACAAGGTTAGACCATGTGGAACAACTAATATTTACCATCTTAGTAGACACTTTTATTCAAAGCAACTTACAGTCTTGGATGTCTACCTGGCATTGCTGTCACGCCCTGGCCATAGAGAGGCTTTTATTCTCTATTTTGGTTAGGCCAGGGTGTGACTAGGGTGGGCATTCAATGTTCATTTTCTATGTTTTGGATTTCTGTGTTTGGCCATGTGTGGTTCTCAATCAGAGGCAGCTGTCTATCGTTGTCTCTGATTGAGAACCATACTTAGGTAGCCTTTTTTGTTTAGTGTTCAGCTTCACCATTAAAATGAGGAACACGTACCACGCTGCCGTCTTCCACCAACGGCCGTTACAATTGCAAGCTCCATGCTCTACCGACTGAGCTACAGAGGACCATTCTGACAGCTAATGTTGAATATAACTTTCAGATTGAATAAACTAATGCAACTCTTCATCCACAGACAGTCATGCACATCTATTCCATGTAATGGAGCAAACATGCATTAGTTGAAATGGTGTTATTTTGTGTTCCTTTCTATTTTCATGTTACTCTCTATTTTCATGTAAAGTTGATGCATGTTCATGAGCCGATGATGTCACCAGTGAAACCTGTCAAGTGTGGGTTGACGGTGGCTGCCCACATGCGTATTCTCCCGCTATACCACATCTGAGTCACCGTTCACGCATAAACACGCGCCCTCTTCCACCTATGTAATGGACACATAACAACGACCATAAAGGTTTAGACCTAAAGGCTACTCACTGCAGTCACTATTGTCCTCCACGCCGCTGTCGCTGACCACTGAGCCGTCGTCCCGCAGCCCGGTGCGCCGTTTGGCTTCAGACAGGAGCCGCTCGTATGCGTACGGGACGCTTTGTGAAGGCTCTCTCAACTCCTCAACCACATCAGCGAACTCCTGGAGCAGATCGGTTAGCTCCAGCTCCAAGTCTGATAGGGGATTTCGAATATGGTTTTAGTTAGAGTGAGAATAATTCAATTCGTGATTGAATATAATAAATTTACACGTGTATTTTAATTAGCCTATTAATAATAGACCTAAAGTGATTAACGTCAAAAACGAAATAACCGATACCAAACAAAATCAGGCTATTTGAAATCGATCCAGATTAAAAATCTACACCAGCAGGACTAAAATGCAAGAAAAAAACGTTGCAATAATCAATAGCCTAGTGATAAACATGTCACATCAAGCCAACACTCAGAACCCACCTGAAAAGTTGTCTGTGGGCATTCTGAAGTTTTCTGTAGACATTCTGAAAAGCGGGAATAATGCGTCGATGACTAATAGAATACTTAAACTGTTCAAGAAGTCAAGTTTCAAGTGGACACATGGGGTCTTCTGTTTATAAAGCCTCCTTAGACTCTACTCACAACGGGACGCGCTCTGCAGCACCCAATCAGATCACTGCGTGCGCGGCTTCTGTGGTTACAGTAGTGAGTGGGCGTCTCGAAAGTAACAGAAAAGGGCGAGGGAAAAAACAAACGTAAACGAATGAACGGAACAGTCTCAGAAACCCCAAAATAGAGTCTTATGCAACTCGGAGACATTTTTCTGATGGGTTTTCCATGCATCACAGAAATCCTCTCTATGCTGCCAATTCAGTCTAGAGTTTAAAGGAAATTGACGAATGGAATAAAGAGATTTTGCAAAAAGATTTTGTCTATGAGTTCAACCATTATGTAGTAAATTGTATGCCTACTGTTTCCTATTATCTATTATAAACAGCCAATCTGGCTATCCTACTACTGTTTCCCAGGAAATAACATTTATTAACAAAACCTCACTGTAAAATCCTATTCATGAAGTTAGTTTTTATCATTATTTTTGAAAATGAACCCCAAACCACAGTAACTGTCAAATGTGTGGACACACCTACTCATTCAAGGGTTTTTCTTTATTTTTAATATTTTATACATTGTAGAATAATAGTGAAGACATCAAAACTATAAAATAACACAAATGGAATCTTGTAGTAAACAAAACATGTTAAACAAATAAAATAAATGTTATATTTGAGATTCTTCAAAATAGCCACCCTTTGCCTTGATGACAGCTTTGCACACTCTTGGCATTCTCTCAACCAGCTTCATGAGGAATGCTTTTCCAACAGTCATGAAGGAGTTCCCACATATGCTGAGCTCTTTTTGGCTGCTTTTCCTTCACTTTGGGGTCCAACTCATCCAAAACCATCTCAATTGGGTTGAGGTCGGGTGATTGTGGAGGCCAGGTCCTCTGATGCAGCACTCCATCACTCTCCTTGGTCAAATAGCCCTTATACAGCCTGGAACCGTTTTTCCTGGTACTGTATATTCATTGTAGAAGGCCCATTGTTGTAAAGTCACATGAAACTACTCGAACCAACCAACAGGGGTCACTCAAGAATTGTGAATGAAACGTTACAAATCATGTCACTGCCAACGTAGAAGTCTGTCCTACTGACTGACTTACTGGTGTTATGCCTACACCTCTGGGGAGGAAATATTATAGCCCTTTTAAGTCATATTTCTATACTGGGTTGGACAATACTAGAATTGGAGAAGCTCTCTGAGACCACAGTGATCACTTGCCATTTGTGGCCACAGTTGACACAGGTGGAATTGGAACTTTGTGGTGGAACAGCTGTCCTCAAACTGACTCGTTTCTCATCATGATTAACAGTAAGTATGTTACTACGGTTACAGAGAAGAACCTTTTGTATGTCATGTTCCTTTCACCACAACCATTTACATAATCATTTTACTTTCAATTGGTCAATTCCTCAAACCACTAAACCAGATATAAAGGGTACAGGAAGAAGTTAAAGAATACTGTCAAATCAGGTTATTCAGTTACCTGTAGTGCAAAGAATACTGACTAACCAGTTGTTCTAATTTGCTACTGCAAACTGTCCAATCAGCTCATTAAGTTACAGTAGTGGGAGGGGCAGCAGGTGTGTGTGTTAGCATAGCAGTGCCCAAATAAGGCAGTAGGTGTACAACCCCACCTCCAGCCCCAGTCTTCCTCCCTACACTAGTCTGGCAGAGTGACAGGTGGGAGGGGTGGGAGAGGAGTAGACGGTATTAACAGTATCCAGGTAGGCTACAGGTACAGCTACCTCCAGCCCCAGTCTTCCTACTCTTAGCAGAGGTGGAGGCAGAGGAAACCCAGACAGGTGTCATGTGTGTAGGCTACGGGCCATGGGACGGATGAAAATATGAACTGGGCTGTACTCCTTCAGGTCAGTCAATCATTAGAGAATTTTTCTTATTGCTTAATTAATGAATCACTGTACGGCAATGTATCTGTCATATCATCTGTCATATCATATCTTGTATCTATGTAATTGTCTAATAAATATTAGTTCACCAAAGGTCAGTGAACCGCCATAGGTCAATATGAGTGCAGTATCTGTGACTACATCATCTCGTTCATGCATTGACTCAGACTGATTAATAGTTTTCTCTGGAAGCTAATAGAAGGCAATATGACATTCATGACTACATTCATTCGTAGCCTGTTTATTTAGTTACTCTGGCAGCATAGTATTATTGTTGATCATTACTTGGTCCTTGTTTTGGTAGCTCTCATATCACAGGGAGCTAGTATATGGGTGATAGGTCACTGGTTATGGGATATTGTCCTTGAGTTAATGGGTTACTGTTGTGACTGGGAGCACATGAAAAAGAAGACCCTCTTTACACTCCTTGGGTGTATAAAGAATAATGCTCGAGGATAGCTTTTATTCACTATTATTTCATATGGAACATCATCATGTAAATATGTCAATTGTAATGTAAATTATCTGCATGTGTTTTGTTAAGTGCTTTTTTATAATTATTCTTTATAATTCCACAAGCATGTTTTGTCATTAGTCATGGTGCAGTAGGTTTGAATAGTAAGTGGATGGGGGAGGGGGGGTGGGGGGTGAGATGCATCAGATTATATTACAATACTGCTGCACACACAGGATTTGTCCCCAATGCCACCCTAATTCCCCAAATAGTGCACAGAAGTACTGCACTGGGCCCTGGTCAGAAGTAGTTCACTGGGTCCTGGTCAGAAGTAGTTCACTGGGTCCTGGTCAGAAGTAGTTCACTGGGTCCTGGTCAGAAGTACTGCACTGGGTCCTGGTCAGAAGTACTGCACTGGGTCCTGGTCAGAAGTAGTTCACTGGGTCCTGGTCAGAAGTACTGCACTAAATACGAAATAGGGTGCCATTTAGGACTCAGGAACAGTCCCTTGTTTTAAAGGAGCCACTGATGTAGAAATGTCACTGTTGATAATAGATCATTAAACGAAGGGAGATTTTTTCATCCTAGCCTACTTCAGGGGGAAATTCCAAGGATTATAATTTCCTCAGATGAATGTTTTTTCTCCACACAACAATTTCTCTCCAGTGTTTAAATTCCCTATTCAGGTTCTCCTTTAGAACGTGGTACATATCAGTGGTTTACTTCACACCAATGTCTTCTAGTGTTCCAAGTCCTACGTTTTCATTTCTATGTTCTCCTTTAGAACGTGCTAGTCACGGTCCATCTCAGGCAGATCCTGTGCTACGGTTCTGTTCGGCTCTCGGTTCCAGAGGAGCAGGAGGCTGGGGTCCGGGTCGGGTCCATCGGGTCCACGTTCCCCCCCCTTTACCAGCTCCTGACCCAGTTTTACCTCAGGGTGGACCAGGGGACAGGGGATGTCTACACCACCGACAACAGGTGGTTATTTATGGAAACTCATTCTAGATGTGGTAGCCTACAGGCCTTCTGACTGTTTCTTTACATAACTGGATGGATTTCTGCACTTATTTGACATTTGTTATTGCTGTATGTTTGTAATGTATAGCGGCTGCTGATAAAGACACTTCCTCTTGACTAGTAGCAAAGTAATTATCTACACTATGTGACCAGAAGTATGTGGACACCTGCTCGTCGAACATCTCATTCCAAAGTCATGGGCATTAATATGGAGTTGGTCCCCCCTTTGCTGATATAACAGCCTCCACTCCTTTGGGAAGGCGTTCCTATTAGATGTTGGAACATTTCAGCCACAAGGGCATTAGTAAAGTCGGGTACTGATGTTGGGCGATTAGGTCTGGCTCGCAGTCGGCATACTAATTAATCCCAAAGGTTTTCGATGGGGTTGAGGTAAGGACTCTGTGCAGGACAGTCAAGTTCTTCCACACCAATCTCGACAAATAATTTCTGTATGGACCTCGCTTTGTGCACAGGGGCATTGTCATGCTGAAACAGGTAAGGGCCTTCTCCAAACTGTTGCCACAAAGATGGAAGCACATAATCATCTAGAATGTCATTGTATGCCCTAGCGTTAAGAATTCCCTTCACTAAGGGGCCTAGCCAAAACCATGAAGAACAGCCCCAGACCATTATTCCTCCTCCACCAAACTTTACAGTTGGCACTATGCATTGGGGCGGGTAGCGTTCTCCTGGCATTCGCCAAACCCAGATTCATCCATCGGACTGCCAGATGGTGAAGCGAGATTCATCACTCCAGAGAACTCGTTTCCACTGCTCCAGAGTCCAATGGTGGTGAGCTTTGGCATTGCGCATGGTGATCTTAGGCTTGTGTGCAGCTGCTCGGCCATGGAAAACCATTTTATGAAGCTCCCGAATAATCGTTATTGTGCTGACGTTGCTTCCAGAGGCAGTTTAGAACTCGGTAGTGAGTGTTGCAACCGAGGACGGACGATTTTTACACCCTACACGCTTCAGCACTCGGTGGTCCCGTTCTGTGAGCTTGTGTGGCCTACCACAGCCGCGATAACAGTACTTACAGTTGTCCGGGCAGCTCTAGCTGGGCAGAAATTTGACTAACTGACTTGTTGGAAAGGTGGCATCCTATTATGGTGCCACGTTAAAGTCACTGAGCTCTTAAGTACGGGCCATTATACTGCCAATGTTTGTCCATGGAGATTGCATGGCTGTCTGTTCGATTTTACACACCTATCATCAACGGGTGTGGCTGAAATAGCCGATTCCACTAATTTGAAGGGGTGTCCACGTACTTTTGTATATATAGTGTATGTTGTAACAGTAATTTATCCATCTATCTATTGCAGGATGGACCGAGAGGCCCTGTGTCCTGACCAACTCCAGGCTGAGGAGTGTATCGTCCCACACGACGCCATCGTGGGCCCTGAGGCAGAGCTGGTGAAGTTCATGGTAGTAGTAGAGGACATCAATGACCACGCTCCTCACTTTGACAACACTGAGATCCATCTGAGTGTCTCTGAGGATGTGGCTGTAGGGACCAGTTTCTTATTGGACGACCAGGCAGAGGACAGAGACATGGGACGTAACGGACAGCTGCAGTACCACCTAGGTGGAGCCGGTGGGTTTTTCAGTGTGACAGTAGAAGAAGAAGATGAACTGGCCATTTTCTTTTTGGTTGTGCGACAAGGACTAGACCGCGAGAAGCAGGATCTTCATGAGATGACTCTAGTGGCAACAGACTGTGGCTTTACCCCACTAAGCGCCACAGCAACGTTATTCATAAAAGTGACTGACGTGAACGACAACTGCCCAGAGTTTACCCTGGGCAGCACCCAGAAGGTGGTTATTACAGAGGACACACCCAGAGACACAGTAGTAGCCAGGGTCAGAGCCACAGACCTAGACCTGGGCCCCAACGGTGCCATTACCTACTCCCTCAGCCCCAAGGTCTCAGAACGGGCCAGGGAACTCTTCAGTCTGGACAGTCACACTGGCCTGATCAGCCTGAGAGGAGACCTCAGAGACCGCCACAGTGACAGTGTTAGTGACAGGGGAGAGGAGGTGGTGTTGAAAGTGTTAGCCAGCGGCCCCCACTGCCCCCCTGCAGACACTCAGGTAACCGTATCCCTGCTCCCCGCGCAATACCAGGAGAATGGCATAAAGATCAGGTTCATAGCAGAGCATCAAAACCAGACGATAGTGTTGCAGGAAAACCAGCCCCCCACTGTCTTGGCTTTGCTAGAGCTACCGGGGGATACTAGTAGTGTTAGAGGCTCATCGTATCTCTCCATTGAAGGAGAGGTGCCGTTCTCTTTGAGCCGGCAGAATGGCAAATACCTCCTGTCGACATCAAAGCCTTTAGACTACGAGGTGAAGAGTGAATATCATGTTTCTGTAGTGATGCGTGGTGATGTTGAAGAGCCTGCAGCTCAGGGCTTCCACAGGAGAGAGATCCAGGTGAGGGTGGTGGATGTGAATGATAATGCTCCACAGTTTCTCCAGAGTCACTATCTGATAGACATAGAGGAGAATAACCCCCCTGGGGCGTCTCTGCTGAAAGTCAGGGCGCAGGATGCAGACAGCGGTCAGAACGGGCAGGTCACTTACAAACTGGATCGACCATCACACACGGCGGCAGCAATAGACCTTTATAGAATCGACCAGAACACAGGTCAGCTGACAGTTTCTGTACCCCTGGACAGAGAACAACAGGATGTTCACAGACTGACAATTGTAGCCAGAGATAACGGCTTTCCTCCATTAGAGTCCTCTGTGATGGTGACGATCACCGTCCTGGACCAGAATGATAACGCTCCTGTCTTCATCACCCCTCACTTCATGTTCTTCATCCCTGAGAATATACCTCCCCTGGCCCAGGTGGGGAAGGTGGGGGTGTCAGACATAGACGCAGGGCTTAACGGGGAGGTGGAGGTGAGGGTGGTGAACAGCAGTGGCAGCCCCTTCGTCATAGACAACGCCCAGGGGACGCTGCGCTGCATGGCCGATGTCGACCGCGAGAAGCAGGACCGCTACGAGTTAGATCTGCTCGCCACCGACAACGGACGCCCGTCACCTCTGACCTCCGTCGCCAGGGTAACAGTGTTCATCGAGGATGTCAACGACAACCAGCCCCAGGTCATCCTTCCCAGCAGCAACCTGTCGTGTCTCACCATCTCCACGGGGACCACCACGGGCACCATGGTAACCAAGATCTACGCCATCGACAAGGACTCAGGGTTAAACTCGGAGATCACATACACCATTGCAGCGCGGGAACCACCGGGCACCTCTCCATCATCCCATCACCACGGTGACAGCAGCAGTCCCTTCCAGTTGGACGCTCGGTCTGGTAACGTGACCTTAGCCCAGAGGCTCATGGGTAAGGACCTGGGGATGCACCACCTGTTCATCGTGGTGACTGACGGTGGGAAACCAGCGCCCCTCCACACCACCGTCTGGGTCAATCTGCTGGTCAACGACACCTTGGAACCATGCCATCTGGACACCATGCCCAGATCCCTGCCATACAGACTGGCACAGACGCCCTCCGAAACCCCCTCCGAGATGCCCGTCTGTGACAGACACACCCAGTTGATCCTGCTGCTAGGCCTGGGCATGATGGTGGCCTCGCTCTGTCTGTTTCTGGCCACGGTTGTTTTATACATGAAACAGAGGAAGAGATCTAGAGGGGAACAACAGCAGAGGAGGGGGATAAATGAGGAGAATCAGATTCCTCTACGCATTCCGGAGAGATATTTCTTAGGAGAAGAGTTATAACGAGAGAGAGGCTTGTTCTGACTGGACTCTATATTATCAATTGTTGACGTTTCTTGTATACCTTTTTAAAAGCATGAAATGCTTCAAATTAAATACAATTAAAATACATTTTCACTATTTTCACACAAAGGAGTCTCTCTCTTTCAATATTCTAAAATGAAATGCTCTGGTTAAATGTCTGATACAATCCAATATACATTTTATCAGCTTTAAAGTGAAGTGATGAATTAAAGAAAATCATTGATGTTAGGGTGGCCTAGTGGTTAGAGCATTGGACTAATAACTGCAAGGTTGCAAGTTCAAACCCCCGAGCTGACATGGTACAAATCTGTCATTCTGTTCTTAACTGACTTGCCTAGTAAAATTTATAACAAATGAAAGGAACATTTATTTCTTCATTTGCCGTGAGCTTAATATTTAATTTACTTTAGCAAATTGTAGACTAAAGTTAGCAGCAGAAGCTAACCCAAAGTAATACATCCAACAGCAAACAAAGACAAGACTGTGTGACTTTGTTTATATGCCAAATATCACCCTATTCCCAACATAGTGCCCTACTTTTGGAATGGCTCTGGTCAAAAGTAGTGCACTATATAGGGAATAGGGTGATATTTGGGACACAGATTTCTAATCTAAATGTGAGTGAGAACGAAATCTGAGACATTCAAGGAAATCATTAACTAGATATATGTGACCTGTCTACAGAGGCAGACATTGATTTTCAATAACGGATACAAATTCAAAACGTACAATCTTTATGTTTGGTTTGCATTATCTTTAGTCTAATCCCTAGTGAGATCTTTATGTTTGGTTTACATTATCTTTAGTCTAATCCCTAGTGAAATCTTTATGTTTGGTTTACATTATCTTTAGTCTAATCCCTAGTGAGATCTTTATGTTTGGTTTACATTATCTTTAGTCTAATCCCTAGTGAGATCTTTATGTTTGGTTTACATTATCTTTAGTCTAATCCCTAGTGAGATCTTTATGTTTGGTTTACATTATCTTTAACCTAATCCCTAGTGAGATCTTTATGTTTGGTTTACATTATCTTTAGTCTAATCCCTAGTGAGATCTTTATGTTTGGTTTACATTATCTTTAGTCTAATCCCTAGTGAGATCTTTATGTTTGGTTTACATTATCTTTAGTCTAATCCCTAGTGAGATCTTTATGTTTGGTTTACATTATCTTTAGTCTAATCCCTAGTGAGATCTTTATGTTTGGTTTACATTATCTTTAGTCTAATCCCTAGTGAGATCTTTATGTTTGGTTTACATTATCTGATCTATCAGCCGAACACAAAATGCCTAACAAGACCCAACATACTTTGATCTAGTGTTTTCAATCCTGGGAGACAGCTGCGTGTCAAAATAGAGAACTAACCCCTCTATTTCTATTTGTGCACCAGCTGTTTTTTTCTCTACGGAATAAAACAACAAAAACAAGACATGAAAATGACTTGTGTCCCTAAATAGACAGTAGGTGAACTGAATAGTCACTCACTGTAAACCTGAAGTAGCTAGAAGACCATGAACTGTCTGTGTGGGGTATCAGGTGTTAAGCAACTGTACGCTAGTCCCTTAATGATGACAGTAAGGAGAGAAACACAGAGCAGCTCTAGGCCTGAAGACTGAGATCTTGTTCATACAAACCTGGGTTCAAACAGTATTTGAAACCTTTAAAATACTTGATCTATGCTTAATTGAGCTTGTCTGCCGCAATGGAACCAATAGAATAATACCTGAAACATGCAAACTCCGCCCATCTGGCACTCCAGGGAGCCACAAGTAAATGCTCAAAGACTTTTATGATTTCAAATACTATTTGAACCCAGGTCTGGTCTAAACTGAGGTAAGGCCCAGGTTAAGTTGATTAGAGCTTTCTCCGATTTCCCTCTCTGACTGATGGCTGCTCTCGGGTATTTAGACACACTAAAGGGTTTAATGTTCCTCTTGAGGGGAGGTGATGAAAGTTCCTCCAAGGAGCTGCTTAGAGGACTGCAGGAGGCCGTGGATCAGGTAGGCAGGGAGGCTGAGGAGGTGGGGTGTGGTGTGGTGAGGACTGGGGAAGGCAGGAGAGACAGGTGGGAGGTGGTGGGGGAGGGGTGGTGACAGTGGAAGAGGTAAGGATGCAGTGGGAGAGATGGAGTGAGGGGCTATAAACTGCATATGGACAGACAGGTGAGAGGCTGGGGGAGTAATTGGGGGGGTTGTATGGGTCAACAGACAGGTGAGAAGCTGGGGGGTAGATGGGGGGTTGTATGGGTCAACAGACAGGTGAGAGGCTGGGGGGGTAGATGGGGGAGGGGATGGGGTTGTATGGGTCAACAGAGAGGTGAGAGGCTGGGGGTATATATGGGGGAGGGGGATGGGTTGTATGGATCAACAGACAGGTGAGAGGCTGGGGGGAAGATGGGGGGAGGGGTTGTATGGGTCAACAGACAGGTGAGAGGCTGGGGGTATATGGGGGAGGGGGAGGGGTTGTATGGATCAACAGACAGGTGAGAGGCTGGGGAGGGGGATGGGGGAGGGGTTGTATGGGTCAACAGACAGGTGAGAGGCTGGGGGCAGATGGGGAGGGGGGATGGGGTTGTATGGGTCAACAGACAGGTGAGAGGCTGGGGGTATATGGGGGAGGGGTTGTATGGGTCAACAGACAGGTGAGAGGCTGGGGGTATATGGGGGAGGGGTTGTATGGGTCAACAGAGAGGTGAGAGGCTGGGGGTAGATGGGGGAGGGGGATGGGTTGTATGGATCAACAGACAGGTGAGAGGCTGGGGGAAGATGGGGGAGGGGTTGTATGGGTCAACAGAGAGGTGACAGGCTGGGGGTATATGGGGGAGGGGGATCGGTTGTATGGATCAACAAACAGGTGAGAGGCTGGGGGCAGATGGGGGAGGGGTTGTATGGGTCAACAGACAGGTGAGAGGCTGGGGGGAAGATGGGGGAGGGGTTGTATGGGTCAACAGAGAGGTGACAGGCTGGGGGTATATGGGGAGGGGGATGGGTTGTATGGATCAACAGACAGGTGAGAGGCTGGGGGGAAGATGGGGGAGGGGTTGTATGGGTCAACAGACAGGTGAGAGGCTGGGGGCAGATGGGGGAGGGTTGTATGGGTCAACAGTCAGGTGAGATGCTGAGTGGGCAGATGGGGGAGGGGTTGTATGGGTCAACAGACAGGTGAGAGGCTGGGGGGCAGATGGGGGAGGGTTGTATGGGTCAACAGTCAGGTGAGATGCTGGGGGGCAGATGGGGGAGGGGTTGTATGGGTCAACAGACAGGTGAGAGGCTGGGGGTATATGGGGGAGGAGGAGGGGCTGTATGGATCAACAGACAGGTGAGAGGCTGGGGAGGGGGATGGGGGAGGGGTTGTATGGGTCAACAGACAGGTGAGAGGCTGGGGGGCAGATGGGGAAGGGGTTGAATGGGTCAACAGAGAGGTGACAGGCTGGGGGCTATATGGGGGAGGGGGAGGGGTTGTATGGGTCAACAGGTGAGAGGCTGGGGAGGGGATGGGGGAGGGGTTGTATGGGTCAACAGACAGGTGAGAGGCTGGGGGGTATATGGGGGAGGGGTTGTATGGATCAACAGACAGGTGAGAGGCTGGGGAGGGGGATGGGGAGGGGTTGTATGGGTCAACAGGTGAGAGGCTGGGGAGGGGGATGGGGAGGGGCTGTATGGGTCAACAGACAGGTGAGAGGCTGGGGGCAGATGGGGAAGGGGTTGTATGGGTCAACAGACAGGTGAGAGGCTGGGGGCAGATGGGGAGGGGTTGTATGGGTCAACAGACAGGTGAGAGGCTGGGGAGGGGATGGGGAGGGGTTGTATGGGTCAACAGACAGGTGAGAGGCTGGGGGCAGATGGGGAAGGGGTTGAATGGGTCAACAGAGAGGTGACAGGCTGGGGGCTATTTGGGGGAGGGGAGGGGTTGTATGGGTCAACAGACAGGTGAGAGGCTGGGGGGCAGATGGGGAAGGGGTTGAATGGGTCAACAGAGAGGTGACAGGCTGGGGGCTATATGGGGGAGGGGGAGGGGTTGTATGGATCAACAGACAGGTGAGAGGCTGGGGAGGGGATGGGGGAGGGGTTGTATGGGTCAACAGACAGGTGAGAGGCTGGGGGGCAGATGGGGAGGGGGATGGGGTTGTATGGGTCAACAGACAGGTGAGAGGCTGGGGGTATATGGGGAGGGGTTGTATGGGTCAACAGACAGGTGAGAGGCTGGGGGTATATGGGGGAGGGGTTGTATGGGTCAACAGAGAGGTGAGAGGCTGGGGGTAGATGGGGGAGGGGGATGGGTTGTATGGATCAACAGACAGGTGAGAGGCTGGGGGGGGAAGATGGGGAGGGGTTGTATGGGTCAACAGAGAGGTGACAGGCTGGGGGTATATGGGGGAGGGGGATCGGTTGTATGGATCAACAAACAGGTGAGAGGCTGGGGGGCAGATGGGGAGGGGTTGTATGGGTCAACAGACAGGTGAGAGGCTGGGGGAAGATGGGGGAGGGGTTGTATGGGTCAACAGAGAGGTGACAGGCTGGGGGTATATGGGGGAGGGGGATGGGTTGTATGGATCAACAGACAGGTGAGAGGCTGGGGGAAGATGGGGAGGGGTTGTATGGGTCAACAGACAGGTGAGAGGCTGGGGGTTAGATGGGGGAGGGTTGTATGGGTCAACAGTCAGGTGAGATGCTGAGTGGGCAGATGGGGAGGGGTTGTATGGGTCAACAGACAGGTGAGAGGCTGGGGGCAGATGGGGGAGGGTTGTATGGGTCAACAGTCAGGTGAGATGCTGGGGGGCAGATGGGGGAGGGGTTGTATGGGTCAACAGACAGGTGAGAGGCTGGGGGTATATGGGGGAGGAGGAGGGGCTGTATGGATCAACAGACAGGTGAGAGGCTGGGGAGGGGGATGGGGAGGGGTTGTATGGGTCAACAGACAGGTGAGAGGCTGGGGGGCAGATGGGGAAGGGGTTGAATGGGTCAACAGAGAGGTGACAGGCTGGGGGCTATATGTGGGAGGGGGAGGGGTTGTATGGGTCAACAGGTGAGAGGCTGGGGAGGGGGATGGGGGAGGGGTTGTATGGGTCAACAGACAGGTGAGAGGCTGGGGGTATATGGGGAGGGGTTGTATGGATCAACAGACAGGTGAGAGGCTGGGGAGGGGGATGGGGGAGGGGTTGTATGGGTCAACAGGTGAGAGGCTGGGGAGGGGGATGGGGAGGGGCTGTATGGGTCAACAGACAGGTGAGAGGCTGGGGGCAGATGGGGAAGGGGTTGTATGGGTCAACAGACAGGTGAGAGGCTGGGGGCAGATGGGGAGGGGTTGTATGGGTCAACAGACAGGTGAGAGGCTGGGGAGGGGGATGGGGAGGGGTTGTATGGGTCAACAGACAGGTGAGAGGCTGGGGGGGGCAGATGGGGAAGGGGTTGAATGGGTCAACAGAGAGGTGACAGGCTGGGGGCTATATGGGGGAGGGGTTGTATGGGTCAACAGAGAGGTGAGAGGCTGGGGGTAGATGGGGGAGGGGGATGGGTTGTATGGATCAACAGACAGGTGAGAGGCTGGGGGAAGATGGGGGGAGGGGTTGTATGGGTCAACAGAGAGGTGACAGGCTGGGGGTATATGGGGAGGGGATCGGTTGTATGGATCAACAAACAGGTGAGAGGCTGGGGGCAGATGGGGGAGGGGTTGTATGGGTCAACAGACAGGTGAGAGGCTGGGGGAAGATGGGGGGGGTTGTATGGGTCAACAGAGAGGTGACAGGCTGGGGGTATATGGGGGAGGGGGATGGGTTGTATGGATCAACAGACAGGTGAGAGGCTGGGGGAAGATGGGGGAGGGGTTGTATGGGTCAACAGACAGGTGAGAGGCTGGGGGCAGATGGGGAGGGTTGTATGGGTCAACAGTCAGGTGAGATGCTGAGTGGGTAGATGGGGGAGGGGTTGTTGGGTCAACAGACAGGTATGGGTCAACAGACAGGTGAGAGGCTGGGGGGCAGATGGGGAGGGTTGTATGGGTCAACAGTCAGGTGAGATGCTGGGGGGCAGATGGGGGAGGGGTTGTATGGGTCAACAGACAGGTGAGAGGCTGGGGGTAGATGGGGAGGAGGAGGGGCTGTATGGATCAACAGACAGGTGAGAGGCTGGGGAGGGGGATGGGGGAGGGGTTGTATGGGTCAACAGACAGGTGAGAGGCTGGGGGGCAGATGGGGAAGGGGAGGCTGAATGAGTCAACAGAGAGGTGACAGGCTGGGGGCTATATGGGGGAGGCTGGGGATGGGGAGGGGTTGTATGGGTCAACAGGTGAGAGGGGGGGAGGGGGATGGGGGAGGGGTTGTATGGGTCAACAGACAGGTGAGAGGCTGGGGGAAGGGGTATGGGGGAGGGGTTGGGGAGGGGGATGGGGGAGGGGTTGTATCAACAGGAGAGGTGGGGGAGGCTGGGGACAGGTGAGAGGCTGGGGGCAGGGGATGGGGAGATGGGTCAAATGGGTCAACAGAGTGAGAGGCTGGGGGGGGGGGAGGGGAGGTTGTATGGGTCAACAGACAGGTGAGAGGCTGGGGGCAGATGGGGAAGGGTTGAATGGGTCAACAGAGAGGTGACAGGCTGGGGGCTATATGGGGAGGGGAGGGTTGTATGGGTCAACAGACAGGTGAGAGGCTGGGGGGGTGATGGGGAGGGGTTGTATGGGTCAACAGACAGGCTGGGGGCTGAGGGGAGGGGTGGGGGACAGGTGAGATGGGGGAGGGGGAGGGGAGGGGTTGTATGGATCAACAGACAGGTGAGAGGCTGGGGGAGGTAGATGGGGGAGGGGAGGGGTTGTATGGGTCAAAAGACAGGTGAGAGGCTGGGGGGCAGATGGGGAGGGGTTGTATGGATCAACAGACAGGTGAGAGGCTGGGGGCAGATGGGGGAGGGGTTGTATGGGTCAACAGACAGGTGAGAGGCTGGGGGGGGGATGGGGGAGGGTTGTATGGGTCAACAGTCAGGTGAGATGCTGAGTGGGCAGATGGGGAGGGGTTGTATGGGTCAACAGACAGGTGAGAGGCTGGGGGGCAGATGGGGGAGGGTTGTATGGGTCAACAGTCAGGTGAGATGCTGGGGGGCAGATGGGGGAAGGGTTGTATGGGTCAACAGACAGGTGAGAGGCTGGGGGTATATGGGGAGGAGGAGGGGCTGTATGGATCAACAGACCGGTGAGAGGCTGGGGAGGGGGATGGGGAGGGTTGTATGGGTCAACAGACAGGTGAGAGGCTGGGGGGCAGATGGGGAGGGGTTGAATGGGTCAACAGAGAGGTGACAGGCTGGGGGCTATATGGGGAGGGGGAGGGGTTGTATGGGTCAACAGGTGAGAGGCTGGGGAGAGGGGGATGGGGGAGGGGTTGTATGGGTCAACAGACAGGTGAGAGGCTGGGGGTATATGGGGGAGGGGTTGTATGGATCAACAGACAGGTGAGAGGCTGGGGAGGGGGATGGGGGAGGGGTTGTATGGGTCAACAGGTGAGAGGCTGGGGAGGGGATGGGGAGGGGCTGTATGGGTCAACAGACAGGTGAGAGGCTGGGGGCAGATGGGGAAGGGGTTGTATGGGTCAACAGACAGGTGAGAGGCTGGGGGCAGATGGGGAGGGGTTGTATGGGTCAACAGACAGGTGAGAGGCTGGGGAGGGGGATGGGGGAGGGGTTGTATGGGTCAACAGACAGGTGAGAGGCTGGGGGCAGATGGGGAAGGGGTTGAATGGGTCAACAGAGAGGTGACAGGCTGGGGGCTATATGGGGGAGGGGGAGGGGTTGTATGGGTCAACAGACAGGTGAGAGGCTGGGGGCAGATGGGGAAGGGGTTGAATGGGTCAACAGAGGTGACAGGCTGGGGGCTATATGGGGAGGGGAGGGGTTGTATGGGTCAACAGACAGGTGAGAGGCTGGGGAGGGGGTGGGGGAGGGGTTGTATGGGTCAACAGACAGGTGAGAGGCTGGGGGCAGATGGGGAAGGGGTTGTATGGATCAACAGACAGGTGAGAGGCTGGTGGATATATGGAGGAGGGGAGGGGTTGTATGGATCAACAGACAGGTGAGAGGCTGGGGGATATATGGGGGAGGGGAGGGGTTGTATGGGTCAACAGACAGGTGAGAGGCTGGGGGGGCAGATGGGGGAGGGGTTGTATGGATCAACAGACAGGTGAGAGGCTGGGGGGCAGATGGGGGAGGGGTTGTATGGATCAACAGACAGGTGAGAGGCTGGGGGGGCAGATGGGGGAGGGGTTGTATGGATCAACAGACAGGTGAGAGGCTGGGGGGGCAGATGGGGGAGGGGTTGTATGGGTCATCAGACAGGTGAGAAGCAGCAGCAGCAAGGCACACCACCATCTCAAGTCACAGAGCGAGCCCTCCCTCCATCACCCGATATCTGCCATTCTCACTTCACTAATGTAGTGTTAGATCACATTTCACCCAGCCAGGACAGAACCCAGCCAGGACAGAATACGCTGTACTGTACTTCTAAAAGAAATAGACTACTTCTTCTGCTGTTGTCTGGAGCCTTGATCAGAAGGGTGCAATGTTACAGAGCCCACTGTTAGAAGAGTAGTGTGTAGACCAGATGTGATTGTCTGTTATAGAATAGAGTCGTGTCAGCTCTCTTCCCTGTCAAAGGCCCTGTTCAGGACAACGTTACAGAAGAGACCCCTGACATGTTGCCTGTTGTGTAGACCAGATGTGATTATAGAAGAGACCCCTGACATGTTGCCTGTTGTGTAGACCAGATGTGATTATAGAAGAGACCACTGACATGTTGCCTGTTGTGTAGACCAGATGTGATTATAGAAGAGACCCCTGACATGTTGCCTGTTGTGTAGACCAGATGTGATTATAGAATAGGGAGTCGTGTTGCCTGTTGTGTAGACCAGATGTGATTATAGAGTAGGGAGACGTGTTGCCTGTTGTGTAGACCAGATGTGATTATAGAAGAGACCCCTGACATGTTGCCTGTTGTGTAGACCAGATGTGATTATAGAAGAGACCCCTGACATGTTGTGTAGACCAGATGTGATTATAGAGTAGGGAGACGTGTTGCCTGTTGTGTAGACCAGATGTGATTATAGAGTAGGGAGTTGTGTTGCCTGTTGTGTAGACCAGATGTGATTATAGAGTAAGGAGACGTGTTGCCTGTTGTGTAGACCAGATGTGATTATAGAGTAGGGAGACGTGTTGCCTGTTGTGTAGACCAGATGTGATTATAGAGTAGGGAGTCGTGTTGCCTGTTGTGTAGACCAGATGTGATTATAGAGTAGGGAGACGTGTTGCCTGTTGTGTAGACCAGATGTGATTATAGATTATACAGTGTTGTGTAGACCAGATGTGATTATAGAAGAGACCCCTGACATGTTGTGTAGACCAGATGTGATTATAGAGTAGGGAGACGTGTTGCCTGTTGTGTAGACCAGATGTGATTATAGAATAGGGAGTTGTGAGACCAGATGTGATTATAGAAGAGACCCCTGACATGTTGCCTGTTGTGTAGACCAGATGTGATTATAGAATAGGGAGTCGTGTTGCCTGTTGTGTAGACCAGATGTGATTATAGAGTAGGGAGTTGTGTTGCCTGTTGTGTAGACCAGATGTGATTATAGAAGAGACCCCTGACATGTTGTGTAGACCAGATGTGATTATAGAGTAGGGAGACGTGTTGCCTGTTGTGTAGACCAGATGTGATTATAGAATAGGGAGTTGTGTTGCCTGTTGTGTAGACCAGATGTGATTATAGAAGAGACCCCTGACATGTTGCCTGTTGTGTAGACCAGATGTGATTATAGAATAGGGAGTCGTGTTGCCTGTTGTGTAGACCAGATGTGATTATAGAGTAGGGAGACGTGTTGCCTGTTGTGTAGACCAGATGTGATTATAGAGTAGGAGTCCCTGTTGTGTAGACCAGATGTGATTATAGAGTGGGATTAGACCAGATGTGATTATAGAGTAGGGAGTCGTGTTGCCTGTTGTGTAGACCAGATGTGATTATAGAGTAGGGAGACGTGTTGCCTGTTGTGTAGACCAGATGTGATTATAGAGTAAGGAGACGTGTTGCCTGTTGTGTAGACCAGATGTGATTATAGAGTAAGGAGACGTGTTGCCTGTTGCCTGTTGTGATTAGACCAGATGTTGATTATAGACCAGATGTGATTATAGAAGAGACCCTGACATGTTGCCTGTTGTGTAGACCAGATGTGATTATAGAATAGGGAGTCGTGTTGCCTGTTGTGTAGACCAGATGTGATTATAGAGTAGGGAGACGTGCGTGTTATAGAGTAGGAGTCGTATGCCTGTTGTGTAGACCTGTTGCCTGTTGTGTAGACCAGATGTGATTATAGAGTAGGAGACGTGTTGCCTGTTGTGTAGACCAGATGTGATTATAGAGTAAGGAGACCCTGTTGTGTAGACCAGATGTTGTGTAGACCAGATGTGATTATAGAGTAGGGAGTCGTGTTGCCTGTTGTGTAGACCAGATGTGATTATAGAGTAGGGAGTCGTGTTGCCTGTTGTGTAGACCAGATGTGATTATAGAGTAGGGGTAGACCAGATGTGATTATACAGTAGTTTGCCTGTTGTGATGTGAGACCAGATGTTGTGTATTTATAGAGTAGGGAGACGTGTTGCCTGTTGTGTAGACCAGATGTGATTATAGAGTAGGGAGACGTGTTGCCTGTTGTGTAGACCAGATGTGATTATAGAGTAGGGAGTCGTGTTGCCTGTTGTGTAGACCAGATGTGATTATAGAGTAGGGAGACATGTTGCCTGTTGTGTAGACCAGATGTGATTATAGAATAGGGAGTCGTGTTGCCTGTTGTGTAGACCAGATGTGATTATAGAGTAGGGAGTCGTGTTGCCTGTTGTGTAGACCAGATGTGATTATAGAGTAGGGAGTTGCCTGTGTTGTGATTATAGAGTAGGGAGTCGTGTTGCCTGCTGTGTAGACCAGATGTGATTATAGAGTAGGGAGTTGTGTTGCCTGTTGTGTAGACCAGATGTGATTATAGAGTAGGGAGTCGTGTCTGCTCTCCTCGTTACGTCTTTGACACGTTCTCACTGTTTCACCTAACTGTTGTGAATACTTCCCAGGTGAGGAATGTGATGTGACAACTGACACGGTTCTTATCTTCAGGTACTCCGGCATGCCCTTATTCCTTGGTATCCTTAATATTTGTAGACTGTTGTTCATAGTGAGGGAAAAATCAAACAAGACTTAACATGCATGTCACAAAGTTAAGAAGAATCAACATGAAAAAGGCCTCAGGTTGCAACATGTCCAATTAGTACAACAAGATGAAATAGAACACAGAGACTACAAATCAATGTTTACTATATATCCAGCATTGAAAACACAAACTGTCATAGAAGCAATTCCTGTTCAGTCAGTTCTCTCAGGTTCTTCACAAGTTAAGACAGGTGACATAAGAGGAATTAAATTGTTTTGCTGAGTGAACTCCCCTTATCACATAATCTTTCCAGCCATCTTGAAACCTCACACCACAGTCGTTGAAATAATTATTCAAGCCTTTGGAGTTTGGCACCTTGGGTAATTGTACCTGTCATCATGCTCGGTTTGAAGTGTGTGTGTGTGTGTGTGTGTGTGTGTGTGTGTGTGTGTGTGTGTGTGTGTGTGTGTGTGTGTGTGTGTGTGTGTGTGTGTGTGTGTGTGTGTGTGTGTGTGTGTGTGTGTGTGTATGGGTGGGAGAGTGTGTGTGGGTAGATGAGTGTGTGTATGTGTGAGTGTGCATGTATGCGTGCAACCTCATAGATAGACATCTAGGTAGACAGGCACTATAGGCCACCAACTAGTTTCCTCTACTGTGTCTCCATCCTCATTCCTCCTTAGCGTGTGACTTGGTTTACACAGCAGTCAACTGGATGTTGAAAAAGCCTCACAGAGAATCCACAGTTCAATGGAATGTCAGTTTATTTCCAAAAGCAGCAGGAAGGAGTGGTTATATCCTCTTCTTGAACCCTGAGTCATCTTCAGGTATTCAGTGGGGGAAGAGAACCTCCTCAAACTGTAGACTACCAATTCTCAACTTAAAAAGTGTCATTAATAAAATACTCCAGCCTGAACTTAAACAACTTAAAGCAGGTAGAAAGTGTGTAGAAATTATAATTAACTTTTTTTATTATTATTATAATTGAATCTCTGAAGAAGAAAAAATCCCTGCATTTTCAATATAAATCAAATCAAATCAAATTGTATTTGTCACATACACATGGTTAGCAGATGTTAATGCGAGTGTAGCGAAATGCTTGTGCTTCTAGTTCCGACAATTCAGTAAGAACCAACAAGTAATCTAGCTAACAATTCCAAAACTACTACCTTATAGACACAAGTGTAAGGGGATAAAGAATATGTACATAAAGATATATGAATGAGTGATGGTACAGAGCGGCATAGGCAAGATACAGTAGATGGTATTGAGTACAGTATATACATATGAGATGAGTATGTAAAAGTGGCATAGTTAAAGTGGCTAGTGATACATGTATTACATAAAGATGTAGTAGATTTATTTATTTTACCTTTATTTAACTAGGCAAGTCAGTTAAGAACTAATTCTTATTTTCAATGATGGCCTAGGAACAGTGGATTTACTGCCTGTTCAGGGGCAGAAAAACAGATTTGTACCTTGTCAGCTCCGGATTTGAACTTGCAACCTTCCGGTTACTAGTCCAACGCTCTAACCACTAGGCTACCAATAGGCTACCCTGCCCAGTGTGCAGTGTGGTTGAGATTGCATCGTCTGTGGACCTATTTGGGCGGTAAGCAAATTGGAGTGGGTCTAGGGTGTCAGGTAGGGTGGAGGTGATATGGTCCTTGACTAGTCTCTCAAAGCACTTCATGATGACATAGAGTACAGTATATACGTATACATATGAGATGAATAATGTAGGGTATGTAAACATTATATTAGGTAGCATTGTTTAAAGTGGCTAGGGATATATTTTACATCATTTCCCATCAATTCCCATTATTAAAGTGGCTGGAGTTGAGTCAGTGTGTTGGCAGCAGACACTCAATGTTAGTGGTGGCTGTTTAACAGTCTGATGGCCTTGAGATAGAAGCTGTTTTTCAGTCTCTCGGTCCCAGCTTTGATGCACCTGTACTGACCTCGCCTTCTGGATGATAGCGGGGTGAACAGGCAGTGGCTCGGGTGGTTGTTGTCCTTGATGATCTTTATGGCCTTCCTGTGACATCGGGTGGTGTAGGTGTCCTGGAGGGCAGGTAGTTTGCCCCTGGTGATGCGTTGTGCAGACCTCACTACCCTCTGGAGAGCCTTACGGTTGTGGGCGGAGCAGTTGCCGTACCAGGCGGTGATACAGCCCGACAGAATGCTCTCGATTGTGCATCTGTAGAAGTTTGTGAGTGCTTTGGGTGACAAGCCAAATTTCTTCAGCCTCCTGAGGTTGAAGAGGCGCTGCTGCGCCTTCTTCACGATGCTGTCTGTGTGGATGGACCAATTCGGTTTGTCTGTGATGTGTACGCTGAGGAACTTAAAACTTACTACCCTCTCCACTACTGTTCCATCGATGTGGCTAGGGGGGTGTTCCCTCTGCTGTTTCCTGAAGTCCACAATCATCTCCTTAGTTTTGTTTTGATGTTGAGTGTGAGGTTATTTTCCTGACACCACACTCCGAGGGCCCTCACCTCCTCCCTATAGGCTGTCTCGTCGTTGTTGGTAATCAAGCCTACCACTGTTGTGTCGTCCGCAAACTTGATGATTGAGTTGGAGGCGTGCGTGGCCACGCAGTCGTGGGTGAACAGGGAGTACAGGAGAGGGCTCAGAACGCACCCTTGTAGGGCCCAAGTGTTGAGGATCAGCGGGGTGGAGATGTTGTTGCCTACCCTCACCAACTGGGGGCGGCCCGTCAGGAAGTCCAGTACCCAGTTGCACAGGGCGGGGTCGAGACCCAGGGTCTCGAACTTGATGACGAGCTTGGAGGGCACTATGGTGTTAAATGCCGAGCTGTAGTCGATGAACAGCATTCTCCCATAGGTATACCTCTTTTCCAGATGGGTTAGGGCAGTGTGCAGTGTGGTTGAGATTTCATCATCTGTGGACCTATTGGCGCGGTAATTAAATTGGAGTGGGTCTAGGGTGTCAGGTAGGGTGGAGGTGATATGGTCCTTGACTAGTCTCTCAAAGCACTTCATGATGACGGAAGTGAGTGCTACGGGGCGGTAGTCGTTTAGCTCAGTTACCTTTGCTTTCTTGGGAACAGGAACAATGGTGGCCCTCTTGAAGCATGTGGGAACAACAGACTGGGATAGGGATTGATTGAATATGTCCGTAAACACACCAGCCAGCTGGTCTGCGCATGCTCTGAGGGCGCGGCTGGGGATGCCGTCTGGGCCTGCAGCCTTGCAAGGGTTGACACGTTTAAATGTTTTCCTCACGTTGGCTGCAGTGAAGGAGAGTCCGCATGTTTTGGTTGCAGGCCGTGTCAGTGGCACTGTATTGTCCTCAAAGCGGGCAAAAAAGTTATTTAGTCTGCCTGGGAGCAAGACATCCTGGTCCGTGACGGGGCTGGTTTTCTTTTTGTAATCCGTGATTGACTGTAGACCCTGCCACATAACTCTTGTGTCTGAGCCGTTGAATTGAGATTCTACTTTGTCTCTATACCGACGCTTAGCTTGTTTGATTGCCTTGCGGAGGGAATAACTACACTTTTTGTATTCGGTCATGTTTCCGGTCACCTTGCCCTGATTAACAGCAGTGGTTCACGCTTTCAGTTTCACACGAATGCTGCCATGAATCCACGGTTTCTGGTTTGGGAATGTTTTAATCGTTGCTATGGGAACGACATCTTCAACGCATGTTCTAATGAACTCGCTCACCGAATCAGCGTATTCTGTAGGCAGGGATCAACAAAATGGAGTCGTGGTCAGCTTTTCCGAAAGGAAAGCGGGGCAGGGCCTTATATGCGTTGCGGAAGTTAGAATAGCAGTGATCCAAGGTTTTTCCAGCCCTGGTTGCGCAATCGATATGCTGATACAATTTAGTCTTGTTTTCAGATTAGCCTTGTTAAAATCCCCAGCTACAATGAATGCAGCCTCAGGATATATGGATTCCAGTTTGCAAAGAGTCAAATAAAGTTTGTTCAGAGCCATCGATGTGTCTGCTTGGGGGAAATATATACGGCTGTGATTATAATCGAAGAGAATTCCCTTGGTAGATAATGCGGTCGACATTTGATTGTGAGGAATTCTAAATCAGGTGAACAGAAGGACTTGAGTTCCTGTATGTTGTTGTGGCCACACCACGTCTCGTTAACCATGAAGCATACGCCCCCGCCCCTCTTCTTACCAGAAAGATGTTTGTTTCTGTCAGCGCGATGCGTGGAGAAACCAGCTGGCTGCATTGACTCCGATAGCGTCTCTCCAGTGAGCCATGTTTCCGTGAAGCAAAGAACGTTACAGTCTCTGATGTCCCTCTGGAATGCTACCCTTGCTCAGATTTCATCAACCTTGTTGTCAAGAGACTGGACATTGGCGAGAAGAATGCTAGGGAGTGGTGCACGATGTGCCCGTCTCCGGAGTCTGACCAGAAGACCGCTTCGTTTCCCCCTTTTACGAAGTCGTTTTTTTGGGTCGCCGGCTGGGATCCATTCCGTTGTCCTGGGTGAAAGGCAGAACACAGGATCCGCTTCGCGAAAGTCATATTCTTGGTCGTACTGATGGTGAGTTGACGCTGCTCTTATATTCAGTAGTTCTTCTCGACTGTATGTAATGAAACCTAAGATGACCTGGGGTACCAATGTAAGAAATAACACGTAAAAAAAGGAGGAAGAAGCGAAGGAACGCGAAGCGAGGCGGCCATCTCTGTCGGCGCCAGATCAACTCTATGCGAAGGAGATGTGGCACGCTGCATGAGGACATATATAGAGCTATTAGCCGTGTTATTTTGGTTCATTTTGTGGTCAAGACAGAATTTATTAACATTCTTCATCAAGAATATGGGCAACATTTGATTATTGACAATGGAAGAGGTGGGGATGTTGTTCCCTTGACAATGGAAGAGGTGGGGATGTTGTTCCCTTGACAATGGAAGAGGTGGGGATGATGTTCCCTTGACAATGGAAGAGGTGGGGATGATGTTCCCTTGACAATGGAAGAGGTGGGGATGTTGTTCCCTTGACAATGGAAGAGGTGGGGATGATGTTCCCTTGACAATGGAATAGGTGGGGATGTTGTTCCCTTGACAATGGAAGAGGTGGGGATGATGTTCCCTTGACAATGGAAGAGGTGGGGATGATGTTCCCTTGACAATGGAAGAGGTGGGGATGTTGTTCCCTTGACAATGGAAGAGGTGGGGATGTTGTTCCCTTGACAATGGAAGAGGTGGGGATGATGTTCCCTTGACAATGGAAGAGGTGGGGATGTTGTTCCCTTGACAATGGAAGAGGTGGGGATGATGTTTCCTTGTCATACAGTATAATTGCTACATGTATTATCAACATAACATTGAAAATAGTTTTCCAGATTGTAATTTGGTGCTGATTTTTTTTGCTACCCAATTATTGGGTCGCGACTGAGACAACCTGGTTCAATTTGGGTCCCGAGGCAAAACCAGTTAAGAACCAATGGTCTACTGGAAGTCTATTCCTATTCACAGGACGAGCTTTGATCTGAGGATTTCTCAGGTAGTCAGTCACCTGACATAGAAATGACCACAGCCTTATGAAAAGAGACTTTTATTAGAATGGATCTTGTCTCGTGGCCTCAGAACGTGAAAAGCCTGGGTTCCTGAGGCTATTACATCTAATACTGTTTAGAGCCTGTGTAGAACAGTATAACTTACTGTACATATGGCGCAGGCTTATCATGTGTAAGGCTGCCACCTGGTGGCTGTGATGTGTGAGGGAAATTATATACTGTTATACTGTATATACTGTCCACCAGCGTTACCCAAACTAAGGATCGCGAAAGCAATGTGGGGTCATCTAATTTGAGAATGGATTTGTGGGAGAAACTGTGGTTCCTAGAACCAGTGTCACTGATCTCCGGTAGCCGCTAGATACGGTTGTAATAAACAGAGCGGTTTTTGTTTTCTTCTTACAAATGTGGATCTATCTTTTGAACGGTTTAAGCTACACAATATCATGACCTCATCACTGAAAGATAAGGCTGGAACACATACAGTACGTGTCTTCTATTACCCTCAACAAGGCCCACAATCCTCTTCTATTACCCTCAACAAGGCCCACAATCCTCTTCTATTACCCTCAACAAGGCCCACAATCCTCTTCTATTACCCTCAACAAGGCCCACATGCCTCTTCTATTACCCTCAACAATGCCCACAAGCCTCTTCTATTACCCTCAACAAGGCCCACAAGCCTATTCTATTACCCTCAACAAGGCCCACAAGCCTCTTCTATTACCCTCAACAAGGCCCACAATCCTCTTCTATTACCCTCAACAAGGCCCACAATCCTCTCCGATTATCCTCAACAAGGCCCACAATCCTCTTCTATTACCCTCAACAAGGCCCACAATCCTCTTCTATTACCCTCAACAAGGCCCACAATCCTCTTCTATTACCCTCAACAATGCCCACAAGCCTCTTCTATTACCCTCAACAATGCCCACAAGCCTCTTCTATTACCCTCAACAAGGCCCACAATCCTCTTCTATTACCCTCAACAAGGCCCACAATCCTCTTCTATTATCCTCAACAAGGCCCACAATCCTCTTCTATTACCCTCAACAAGGCCCACAATCCTCTTCTATTACCCTCAACAAGGCCCACAAGCCTCTTCTATTACCCTCAACAAGGCCCACAAGCCTCTTCTATTATCCTCAACAAGGCCCACAATCCTCTTCTATTACCCTCAACAAGGCCCACAATCCTCTTCTATTACCCTCAACAAGGCCCACAAGCCTCTTCTATTACCCTCAACAAGGCCCCCAATCCTCTTCTATTACCCTCAACAAGGCCCACAATCCTCTTCTATTATCCTCAACAAGGCCCACAATCCTCTTCTATTACCCTCAATAAGGCCCACAATCCTCTTCTATTACCCTCAACAAGGCCCACAAGCCTCTTCTATTACCCTCAACGAGGCCCACAATCCTCTTCTATTACCCTCAACAAGGCCCACAAGCCTCTTCTATTATCCTCAACAAGGCCCACAATCCTCTTCTATTACCCTCAACAATGCACACAAGTCTCTTCTATTACCCTCAACAAGGCCCACAATCCTCTTCTATTACCCTCAACAAGGCCCACAATCCTCTTCTATTACCCTCAACAAGGCCCACAATCCTCTTCTATTACCCTCAACAATGCCCACAATCCTCTTCTATTACCCTCAACAGGGCCCACAATCCTCTTCTATTACCCTCAACAAGGCCCACAATCCTCTTCTATTATCCTCAACAAGGCCCACAAGCCTCTTCTATTACCCTCAACAAGGCCCACAATCCTCTTCTATTACCCTCAACAATGCCCACAATCCTCTTCTATTACCCTCAACAAGGCCCACAAACCTCTTCTATTATCCTCAACAATGCCCACAAGCCTCAGAAGAACAATAGACAAGACCAGGCACTAAATCAGACAAGGGGGGGGAATAACTTTGTCAATGATTATGTTCTTTTATACACAGAAGAGCATACCAAATTATTGCATGAACATCCCAATACTTTTCTGAATCATTTCAGTCAATTCAAACCATACTTCCTTCAGCTTTAAATACTGTCAAAGGTTCTGTCAGACTGATTTGTAATCGACTGTCATAGTAAAAACAAGTCTATATTGGCCGCTGATTCCGTCTTTTTTACATGGTGGGGTTGCAGGGGAAAAAATTGGGCCCAAAAATGTGTTCACGGGCCAAAAAAGCTTGGGAACCCGGTTGACTTTATAAGTCAAATATATTTGAGTAGTAAAGAGGTAAACAACAACAACGAGTCCCACACAGTTCGCAACAGGACATACCAGAGTAGGGCATTGTTTACTAGGCTACATACAGTCAATTATTGGGATCATCTGGTTACCACCAGTGTTTGGAATATATTGAGCTCGTTGGCAAAACAGACCATGGGAAGCCTTTTTACATGGAGATTTATTTGTCAATGGTCCGTGGTGAGTCTGTGTAAACTATGTGATTATATTGGAGAAAGGTTTATATATCATTTACTGTTCTACTGTTTCTAAGTAGTAGCCAGGGAAACTCATTTTCTCACTTTATGACAGAAGATCGAGAGTTTTCTGCCTGACTGACCTTTTAACCTGAATTCTCAGCCTGACTGTGGCCTTTTAACCTGAATTCTCTGTCTGACTGGCCTTTTAACCTGAATTCTCAGCCTGACTGGCCTTTTAACCTGAATTCTCAGCCTGACTGTGGCCTTATAACCTGAATTCTCAGCCTGACTGGCCTTTTAACCTGAATTCTCAGCCTGACTGGCCTTTTAACCTGAATTCTCTGCCTGGCTGGCCTTTTAACCTGAATTCTCAGCCTGACTGGCCTTTTAACCTGAATTCTCAGCCTGACTGTGGCCTTATAACCTGAATTCTCAGCCTGACTACGGCCTTTTAACCTGAATCCTCAGCCTGACTGTGGCCTTTTAACCTGAATTCTAAGCCTGGCTGAAATATCAAATCAAGTTTTATTGGTCACACACACATGGTTAGCAGATGTTATTTTGAGTGTAGCGAAATGCTTGTGCTTCTAGTGCAGCAATATTTAATATGTAATCTGACAATTCCACAACAACTACCTAATACACAAATCTAAGTAAAGGGATGGAATAAGAATATATAAATATAAATATATGGATGAACAATGACCGAGCGGCATAGGCAAGATGCAATAGATGGTATAAAATACAGTATATACAGTACATGTACAATGAGCAATGCAAGATATGTAAACATTATTAAAGTGACTAGTGATCCATTTATTAAAGTGGCCAATGATTTCAAGTCTGTATGTAGGCAGAAGCCTCACTGTGTTAGTGATGGCTGTTTATCAGTCTGATGGCCTTGAGATAGAAGCTGTTTTTCAGTCTCTCGGTCCCAGCTTTGATGCACCTGTACTGACCTCGCCTTCTGGATGATAGCGGGGTAAACAGGCAGTGGCTCGGGTGGTTGTTGTCCTTGGTTATCTTTTTGGCCATCCTGTGTCATCAGGTGTTGTAGGTGTCCTGGAGGGCAGGTAGTTTGCCCCCGGTGATGCGTTGTGCAGACCACACCACCCTCTGGAGAGCCCTGCGGTTGTGGGCGGTGCAGATGCCGTACCAGGCGGTGATACAGCCCGACAGGATGCTCTCAATTGTGCATCTGTAAAAGTTCGTGAAGGTTTTAGATGACAAGACAAATTTCTTCAGCATCCTGAGGTTGAAGAGGCACTGTTGCGCCTTCTTCAACTTCCGGGTTAGAGCGAGCGGTCGTATCCGCACTCGGTCCGCAGGTAGTATTACATTTCATTACATTTCATTACAGTACAACGGTTTGATTTGTCTAATCTTAGCAATTTCTTCTTAGCTAGCTACATAGCCGTCTTTGTATCATTGCGTAATTATCGTATTTCGTCGTCCTAACGCAGTCTACACTGCTATCTGCCCTGCAGCTAGCCAGCTAGCTAACGTCCACCGTCTACCGATTAGCAGCACAACTATTACACTCAACTGAACGACTTGATTAGTGTAGTGTTAGCTAGCTACATAGTTGTCTTTGCTGTCTTCGTATCCAAGATAATTGTGTAGTTTAGAGTGTGTAGTTTTAGAGTGATTATCTTAATTTACAGAGGTTAGCTAGCCAGCTATTTGTCGTCCTTAACGTAGGAGACACTGCTAGCTAGCCAACAGCTAGCCAACGTCTACCGAACAGAACTTCCGCACTCAACAACCCGGTCGCATTTCGCTTCGCTCCACAGGTAGTATCACATTTTTCATTTCATTTCATTACAGTACAACGGCTTGATTTGTTTGATCGTAGCTAGCTACATAGCCGTCTTTGTATCAAAGATAATTGTGTAGTCTAGAGCGATTTCCTAGGTTAGCTAGCCAGCTATTGTCGTTCTTTTAACGCAACGTAACGTAATCAACACTGCTAGCTAGCCAGCTAGCCCCGAATAGCAGCACAGTAGAAACTATTACACTCAACGGAACGACTTGATTAGTGTAGTGTCAACAGCGCAGCCACTGCCAGCTAGCCTACATAGTCAACTACGCAGCCTCTGCCAGCTAGCCTACTTCAGCAGTACTGTATCATTTTAATCATTTTAGTCAATAAGATTCTTGCTACGTAAGCTTAACTTTCTGAACACTCGAAACGTGTAGTCCACTTGTCATTCCAATCTCCTTTGCATTAGCGTAGCCTCTTGTGTAGCCTGTCAACTATGTGTCTGTCTATCCCTGTTCTCTCCTCTCTGCACAGACCATACAAACGCTCCACACCGCGTGGCCGCGGCCACCCTAATCTGGTGGTCCCAGCGCGCACGACCCACGTGGAGTTCCAGGTCTCCGGTAGCCTCTGGAACTGCCGATCTGCGGCCAACAAGGCAGAGTTCATCTCAGCCTATGCCTCCCTCCAGTCCCTCGACTTCTTGCCACTGACGGAAACATGGATCACCACAGACAACACTGCTACTCCTACTGCTCTCTCTTCGTCTGCCCACGTGTTCTCGCACACCCCGAGAGCTTCTGGTCAGCGGGGTGGTGGCACCGGGATCCTCATCTCTCCCATGTGGTCATTCTCTCTTTCTCCCCTTACCCATCTGTCTATCGCCTCCTTTGAATTCCATGCTGTCACAGTTACCAGCCCTTTCAAGCTTAACATCCTTATCATTTATCGCCCTCCAGGTTCCTCGGAGAGTTCATCAATGAGCTTGATGCCTTGATAAGCTCCTTTCCTGAGGACGGCTCACCTCTCACAGTTCTGGGCGACTTTAACCTCCCCACGTCTACCTTTGACTCATTCCTCTCTGCCTCCTTCTTTCCACTCCTCTCCTCTTTTGACCTCACCCTCTCACCTTCCCCCTACTCACAAGGCAGGAAATACGCTCGACCTCATCTTTACTAGATGCTGTTCTTCCACTAACCTCATTGCAACTCCCCTCCAAGTCTCCGACCACTACCTTGTATCCTTTTCCCTCTCGCTCTCATCCAACACTTCCCACACTGCCCCTACTCGGATGGTATCGCGCCGTCCCAACCTTCGCTCTCTCTCCCCGCTACTCTCTCCTCTTCCATCCTATCATCTCTTCCCTCTGCTCAAACCTTCTCCAACCTATCTCCTGATTCTGCCTCCTCAACCCTCCTCTCCTCCCTTTCTGCATCCTTTGACTCTCTATGTCCCCTATCCTCCAGGCCGGCTCGGTCCTCCCCTCCCGCTCCGTGGCTCGACGACTCATTGCGAGCTCACAGAACAGGGCTCCGGGCAGCCGAGCGGAAATGGAGGAAAACTCGCCTCCCTGCGGACCTGGCATCCTTTCACTCCCTCCTCTCTACATTTTCCTCTTCTCTCTCTGCTGCTAAAGCCACTTTCTACCACTCTAAATTCCAAGCATCTGCCTCTAACCCTAGGAAGCTCTTTGCCACCTTCTCCTCCCTCCTGAATCCTCCTCCCCTCCCCCCTCCTCCCTCTCTGCAGATGACTTCGTCAACCATTTTGAAAAGAAGGTCGACGACATCCGATCCTCGTTTGCTAAGTCAAACGACACCGCTGGTTCTGCTCACACTGCCCTACCCTGTGCTCTGACCTTTTTCTCTCCTCTCTCTCCAGATGAAATCTCGCGTCTTGTGACGGCCGGCCGCCCAACAACCTGCCCGCTTGACCCTATCCCCTCCTCTCTTCTCCAGACCATTTCCGGAGACCTTCTCCCTTACCTCACCTCGCTCATCAACTCATCCCTGACCGCTGGCTACGTCCCTTCCGTCTTCAAGAGAGCGAGAGTTGCACCCCTTCTGAAAAAACCTACACTCGATCCCTCCGATGTCAACAACTACAGACCAGTATCCCTTCTTTCTTTTCTCTCCAAAACTCTTGAACGTGCCGTCCTTGGCCAGCTCTCCCGCTATCTCGCTCAGAATGACCTTCTTGATCCATATCAGTCAGGTTTCAAGACTAGTCATTCAACTGAGACTGCTCTTCTCTGTATCACGGAGGCGCTCCGCACTGCTAAAGCTAACTCTCTCTCCTCTGCTCTCATCCTTCTAGACCTATCGGCTGCCTTCGATACTGTGAACCATCAGATCCTCCTCTCCACCCTCTCCGAGTTGGGCATCTCCGGCGCGGCCCACACTTGGATTGCGTCCTACCTGACAGGTCGCTCCTACCAGGTGGCGTGGCGAGAATCCGTCTCCACACCACGTGCTCTCACCACTGGTGTCCCCCAGGGCTCTGTTCTAGGCCCTCTCCTATTCTCGCTATACACCAAGTCACTTGGCTCTGTCATAACCTCACATGGTCTCTCCTATCATTGCTATGCAGACGACACACAATTAATCTTCTCCTTTCCCCCTTCTGATGACCAGGTGGCGAATCGCATCTCTGCATGTCTGGCAGACATATCAGTGTGGATGACGGATCACCACCTCAAGCTGAACCTCGGCAAGACGGAGCTGCTCTTCCTCCCGGGAAGGACTGCCCGTTCCATGATCTCGCCATCACGGTTGACAACTCCACTGTGTCCTCCTCCCAGAGCGCTAAGAACCTTGGCGTGATCCTGGACAACACCCTGTCGTTCTCAACTAACATCAAGGCGGTGGCCCGTTCCTGTAGGTTCATGCTCTACAACATCCGCAGAGTACGACCCTGCCTCACACAGGAAGCGGCGCAGGTCCTAATCCAGGCACTTGTCATCTCCCGTCTGGATTACTGCAACTCGCTGTTGGCTGGGCTCCCTGCCTGTGCCATTAAACCCCTACAACTCATCCAGAACGCCGCAGCCCGTCTGGTGTTCAACCTTCCCAAGTTCTCTCACGTCACCCCGCTCCTCTGCTCTCTCCACTGGCTTCCAGTTGAAGCTCGCATCCGCTACAAGACCATGGTGCTTGCCTATGGAGCTGTGAGGGGAACGGCACCTCAGTACCTCCAGGCTCTGATCAGGCCCTACACCCAAACAAGGGCACTGCGTTCATCCACCTCTGGCCTGCTCGCCTCCCTACCACTGAGGAAGTACAGTTCCCGTTCAGCCCAGTCAAAACTGTTCGCTGCTCTGGCCCCCCAATGGTGGAACAAACTCCCTCACGACGCCAGGACAGCGGAGTCAATCACCACCTTCCCGAGACACCTGAAACCCCACCTCTTTAAGGAATACCTAGGATATGATAAAGTAATCCCTCTCACCCCCCCCTTAAAAGATTTAGATGCACTACTGTTCCACTGGATGTCATAAGGTGAATGCACCAATTTGTAAGTCGCTCTGGATAAGAGCGTCTGCTAAATGACTTAACCTCTTACCTCTACCTGGGACGCTTGCGTCCCAACTAGAGCTCTGGAAATGCAAATGCGCTACGCTAAATGCTAATAGTATTAGTTAAAACTCAAAAGTTCATTAAAATACACATGCAGGGTATCAAATTAAAGCTACGCTCGTTGTGAATCCAGGCAACAAGTCAGATTTTTAAAATGCTTTTCGGCGACAGCATGAGAAGCTATTATCTGATAGCATGCACCAATACACTACAACAGAAAAGCACAGCAGGGGACGTAAACAAAATAATTAGCATTTCGGCGTTACACAAACCGCACAATAAAATAGAAAACAGTCATTACCTTTCACCATCTTCTTTGTAGGCACTCCTAGATGTCCCATAAACACTATTGGGTCTTTATTTCGATTAAATCGGGCCATATAAAGCCAAGATATCGTTATATGTAGACTGTGTGATAAACGAAAAAAACAGCGATTTCACAACGTAACGTCATTTTTTAAAATTCAAAAAGTAGACGATAAACTTTCACAAAACACTTCGAAATACGTTTGTAATGCTACTTTAGGTATTAGTAAACGTTAATAAGCGATAAAAATCATCCGTAGGCGATGTACATATCATTAGCTGTCGTCTTGGAAAAAAATTCAGGAGAGAGCTCTTCCGGAATGATCTGGGCGGAGACCGGAGGTACGTCGTGCCCCTCTTTCGGTTCAACCAAGAATCAAAGAGGATTAAATTCACAAGATACTCGACTACATGGGGATGCTGTGGGAGTTGAATGCTCGGTCTTATCTAATTCGGCTCACTGTTAACAATTGCTTGAAGTGGTGCAAGGATATTTATTTCCATTTTCTGTGATCAGGTTTTCCTGCGCTTTCCGATGTAACGCACGTTATGTAATAGCCACAGTCGTGATTTAACCAGTTTTAAAAACGTCCGAGGGTTTCCTATACACACATTCTAACCATATGAACGTACTATATTCCTGGCATGAGTAGCAGGGCGCTGAAATGTTGCGCGATTTTTAACAAAATGTTCAAAAAAGTAGAGGGTAGGAGCAACTAGTTAAATGTAAATGTAAATGTTCACCACACTGTCTACGTGGGTGGACCATTTTAGTTTGTCTGTGATGTGTATGCCGAGGAAATTAAAACTTTTCACCTTCTGCACTACTGTCCCTTCGATGTGGATAGGGGGGGGGGGGGCTCCCTCTGCTGTTTACTGAAGTCCACGATCATCTCCTTTGTTTTGTTGACTTTGAATAAGAGGTTATTTTCCTGACACCACACTCCGAGTGCCCTCACCTCCTCCCTATAGGCTGTCTCGTCGTTGTTCGTAATCAAGCCTACTACGGTTGTGTCGTCTGCAAACTTGATGATTGAGTTGGAGGCATGAGTGAACAGGTAGTACAGGAGGGGGCTGGGCTCGCACCCTTGTGGGGCCCCAGTGTTGAGGATTGGCGATTTGGAGATGTTGTTTCCTACCCTCACCACCTGGGGCGGCCCAGGTCCAGGACCCAGTTACACAGGGAGGGGTTGAGACCCAAGGCCTCAAGCTTAATGATGAGCTTGGAGGGTACCACGGTGTTGAATGCAGAGCTGTAGTCAATGAACAGCATTCTTACATAGGTATTCCTCTTGTCCAGATGGGATAGGACAGTGTGCAGTGTGATGGTGATTGGATGGTTGGGGAGCTATTGGCGTGGTATGCAAATTGAAGTGGGTCTAAAGTGGGTCTAGGGTGACAGGTAAGGTGGAGGTGATATGATCCTTAACTAGCCTCTCAAAGCAATTCATGATGACAGATAGTCATTTAGTTCAGTTACCTTTGCCTTATTGGGTACAGGAACAATGGCGGCCATCTTGAAGCATGTGGGGACAGCAGACTGGGATAGGGAGAGATTGAATATGTCCGTAACCACAGCAGCCAGCTGGTCTGCGCATGCTCTGAGGACGCGGCTAGGGATGCTGTCTGGGCCGGCAGCCTTGCGAGGGTTAACACGTTTAAATGTCTTACTCACGTCGGCCAAGGAGAAGGAGAGCCCACAGTCCTTGGTAGCGGGCCGCGTCGGGGCACTGTGTTATCCTCAAAGCGGGTAAAGAAGGTGTTTAGTTTGTCTGGAAGCAAGACGTCAGTGTCCGTGACGTGGTTGCTTTTCTTTTTGTAGGGTGTGATTGTCTGTAGACCCTGCCACATATGTCTCGTGTCTGAGCCGTTGAATTGCAACTCCAATTTCCTTGAGGAGGGAATAACTACACTGTTTGTATTCGGCCATATTCCCGGTCAACTTTCCATGGTTAAATGCGGTGGTTTGCGTTTTCAGTTTTTCTCGAATGCTGAATTTCAGTCAGCTCAAAGAACAGTGCCTGAGTGTGGCAGTGTTTGGCTCTGGATAAGAGTGCCAGCTAAATGACTAAAATGTCAAATGTAGATTATCCAGTGTCCACAGCAACTCTGTTGATTATTCTCTACCCTCTGTGCATGTGGTGGTCTACGGTGTTAGCCATGCTCTCACTGACCCTCATGTTTTCTCTTTCTCTGTGTCCCCTTCCAGAGGGCCTGAGGCTGAGGACACCCTGGCCTGACACCGAGACGTGCCAGCCCCAATCCACCTGGCCCCCCTTTACCTGCTACCTGCCTGTTGCTGCCTCCACTGGTTCTGTCAATTCAATTCAATTCAAAGGGCTTTATTGGCATGGGAAACATGTGTTAACATTGCCAAAGCAAGTGAGGTAGATAATATATAAAGTGAATATATAAAGTGAAATAAACAATAAAAATTAACAGTAAACATTACACATACAGAAGTTTCAAAACAATAAAGACATTACAAATGTCATATTATATATATACAGTGTTTTAACAATGTACAAATGGTTAAAGGACACCAGATAAAATAAATAAGCAAAAATATGGGTTGTATTTACTGAAAGCGGGCAGTATTATTTATTTATTTTCTGTCTCCCCCTCAAATCACTGACCCCCACCCCACATACTTGGATTCCATGACTTACCATGACGTCTTTATGATGAGCCGTCTGACCGTAGGGCCTTGAAGTGTGTTATTTCTGGATATTGTCTGAGCCTGCTGGCTATTAATATTGCTATTGCTCTTTCCTTATTGAAATGGTGAATAAAGGAAGATTCTGCTTTCATTTTCAATCAAGGCAATGTTAGAGATGTAATGTATTCTTTTATATGGCCTATCTATCTGTATTACAGACAGCAAGTCAAATGAAGATTAGTGCAAACAGGAAGTGTGACTTCTTTCTCTAATGATTTCCTAAGGCTAAGGTATTTAGGCAGTTATCAGTTATTCCACACCAAGGCTAGATGAGGCTGGATGGCAACAACACCACACAATGCAATGCAACTAATTAATCTCATTGGTACATGACTGCTCAGTCTGTTGAATATTCAATCAATGGAAAGATGGATTTCTTGTCTGAATTAAACATTTTATTAAACCTTCAAAAGCAACACGCACAGTAAAGGAAGTTTATAAAATAAAGTCATTGACAGGAAAAGTGATTTACTACATCAATTATAGTCACAGCCTTTCCCGTTCGTGTGATTAACTGGGGGAATGGGATGGAGAAATGGTTTACTGTACAGTAGGTGGGGTGGGGCTCAACAGGCAGAATGGATCCCAAAGGGCACCCTATTCCCTTTGACTTTTTCCTGTGTAATGGGGCTCTGGTCTAAAGTAGAGCACTATGTATAGGGAATAGGGTGCCATTTGGGATGCAACCCATCTGTTGATGAAGCCACCTGAAATGGATGGCTGCATACCAATCATCCATCTCTGTCCTCGTGGATAATAAGGTGAGGAAACAGTCCATGTCAGCCAGGACCAACTTTTTAAAGAAATACAATTTATTTCCATCTCTAGTTCAGTAAAATAAGTTGTTTTTTTCTGGTCACAAGCTACTCCAGAAACTTGCGGTAAACAGCGCCACACTCAGGCAGAAAAAGTAATATTCTATTCCAACCAGGCCTGTCTTTTCAGAGAAAACACAATTTAATTCTCTCCATTTGAGCAAAAGAAGTGGTTTTGTCGTGATCACAAGAAAATCAGAACTATTCAGGTAAAGAGCACCACAGTCAAGCAGAAAAAATCTGAACGTTCTATCACATAGTGAGAACAATTAGTTTCTCTGGCTACTTGGAAATAGTTTAAAGAGTTAATGAATAGATGACATTCACTCTGGGGTGTAAAATAAACATATTTTGAAGTACTACTTAAGTAGTTTTTTGGGGTAACTTTACTTTACTATTTATATTTTTGACAACTTTTACTTTTCCTTCACTACATTCCTAATGAAAATAATGTACTTTTTACTCCATATATTTTCCATGACACCCAAAAGTACTCGCCACATTTTGAATGCTTAGCAGGACAGAAAATGGTCCAAGTCACACACTTATCAACAGAACCTCCCTGGTCACTCCTACTGCCTCTGATCTGGCGGACTCACTAAACAGAGAACATCCCTGGTCACTCCTACTGCCTCTGATCTGGCGGACTCACTAAACAGAGAACATCCCTGGTCACTCCTACTGCCTCTGATCTGGCGGACTCACTAAACAGAGAACATCCCTGGTCACTCCTACTGCCTCTGATCTGGCGGACTCACTAAACAGAGAACATCCCTGGTCACTCCTACTGCCTCTGATCTGGCGGACTCACTAAACAGAGAACATCCCTGGTCACTCCTACTGCCTCTGATCTGGCGGACTCACTAAACAGAGAACATCCCTGGTCACTCCTACTGCCTCTGATCTGGCGGACTCACTAAACAGAGAACATCCCTGGTCACTCCTACTGCCTCTGATCTGGCGGACTCACTAAACAGAGAACATCCCTGGTCACTCCTACTGCCTCTGATCTGGCGGACTCACTAAACAGAGAACATCCCTGGTCACTCCTACTGCCTCTGATCTGGCGGACTCACTAAACAGAGAACATCCCTGGTCACTCCTACTGCCTCTGATCTGGCGGACTCACTAAACAGAGAACATCCCTGGTCACTCCTACTGCCTCTGATCTGGCGGACTCACTAAACACAAATGCATGGTTTGTAAATGATGTTGGACTGTTGGAATGTATCCCTGGCGATCCGTAAATAAAAAGAAAAAAAAATGTGCCGCCTGGTTTGGTTAACATAAGTCATTTTAATTATTCATACTTTTACTCTTGATACTTAAGTATATTTAAAACCAAATACTTTTAGACTTTTACTCAAGTAGTATTTTACTGGGGGACTTTCACTTTTACTTGAGTCGTTTTCTATTAAGGTATCTTTACTTTTACTCAAGTATGACAATTGGGCACTTTTTCCACGACTGCATTCACTGCTATAAACCTGTCTCAAATATAAATCTCACAGTTTACACAGAACCACCGCGGACCTTTGACAATACATCTCTGTGTGAAAAGGCATCCCATAGTCTGTTTTGTCAACAAACTCAATGTACTCCAAACACTGGTGGTAACCAGATGATCCCAATAATTTACTGTATGTAGCCTAGTAAACGATGCCCCCCTCTAGTATGTTCTGTTGCAAACTGTCTGGGACTCGTTTCCTTGTTTACGACTCAAAGATATTTGACATATCAAGTCAAAGACGAAATGAACCTCAAAACACTGGTCTCAAATGTATAAGCATAACTAGGCTACACAGAACCATGGTGGATACATTGTAAATTGAGAGGCATTTCACCATATTAAACCGTGTCCCAGTCCAACATGCCTAGCTCTGCCCACTGGGGCATGGCTTATGGAGGGCTCTTTGAAATCAGCGCTCCGATCGTTGTGTTCCACCGGATCCAGTCCATCTCACAGCACCTTCAAAGAAGCGGACACCAACTGTTTCACACACAGCCACTGTGGGATGCACAACGGCCTAATGTTCTCACACAACGGCCTAATGTTCTCACACAACGGCCTAATGTTCTCACACAACGGCCTAATGTTCTCACACAACGGCCTAATGTTCTCACACAACGGCCTAATGACAGATATCTGTCAGAGAAATATCAAGAGTAGACTGATGATGTCACAGTGTCTAACCCCCCCTCCCCCCTCCCTCTTTTCTTCAGTCCATATGTTCCAAAACCAACCTTTACAAACTCCCATCAGCCACTACGTCATCTGGTCAGTCCAGCAATCATGGAGCTAGAAGAGAACCCAAACGGTCATTTTATAGGCTCCATTCCTGTAGACTGTTAGCCTCGTACGAATCATCCTGATCTCTCAAGCTTACATTCTGTTTCGCTACATATATCCTTTTAGCCGAAACAAAATGTATGTATGATCAGGATGGTTCATACAAGGCTAGTAGGCTGTGGCCTATGCCTGTCGATTCACATTGCACAACACAATAATAGACTATTGTTTTGTTTATTATCCCATGAAACAGTAGGCCTACATCACTACTACTAGACCTAATAGACTAGGTTACACTTGAAAACAAAAGAAAGAAAGAGAGAGAGAGAGAGAGAGAGAGAGAGAGAGAGAGAGAGAGAGAGAGAGAGAGAGAGAGAGAGAGAGAGAGAGAGACAGAGAGAGAGAGAGAGAGAGAGAGAGAGAGAGAGAGAGAGAGAGAGAATTTTATTTATTTTTTATTTAACCTTTATTTAACTAGGTAGGCCAGTTGAGAACAGGTTCTCATTTACAACTGCGACCTGGCCAAGATAAAGTAAAGCAGTGAGATAAAAACATCTACACAGAGTTACACATAAACAAACGTAGTCTATAACACAATAGAAAAATATATGTACAGTGTGTGCAAATGTAGGAGAGTAGGGAGGTAAGGCAATAAATAGGCCATAGAGGTAAAATAATTACAATTTAGCATTAATACTGGAGTGATAGATGTGCAGATGATGATGTGCAAGTAGAGATACTGTTGTGCAAAAGAGCAAGAGGATAAATAACAATATGGGGATGAGGTAGTTTTGTGTGCTATTTACAGATTGGCTGTGTACAGGTACAGTGATCGGTAAGCTGCTCTGACAGCTGATGCTTAAAGTTAGAGAGGGAGATATAAGACTCCAGCTTCAGAGATTTTTGCAATTCGTTCCAGTCATTGGCAAGAGAACTGGAAGGAAAGGCGGCCAAAGGAAGTGTTGGCTTTGGGGATGACCAGTGAAATATACCTGCTGGAGCGCGGGCTATGGGAGGGTGTTGCTATGGTGACCAGTGAACTGAGATAAGGTGGGGCTTTACCTAGCAAAAACGTATAGATGACCTGAAGCCAGTGGGTTTGGCTACGAATATGTAGTGAGGGCCAGCCAACGAGAGCATACAGGTCACAGTGGTGGGTAGTATATGGTGCTTTGGTGACAAAACCGATGGCACTGTGATAGACTGCATCCAATTTGCTGAGTAGAGTGTTGGAGGCTATTTTGTAAATGACATCACCGAAGTCAAGGATCGGCAGGATATTCAGTTTTATGAGGATATGTTTGGCAGCATGAGTGAAGGAGGCTTGTTGCGAAATAGTACGCAGATTCTAGAATAAATTTTGGATTGGAGATGCTTAATGTGAGTCTGGAAGGAGAGTTTGTAGTCTAACCAGACACCTAGATATTTGTAGTTGTCCACATATTCTAAGTCAGAACCATCCAGAGTAGTGATGCTGGACGGGCGGGCGGGCGGGTGGGTAACAATCAGTTGAAGAAAGAAAGAAAAAGACAGAAAGAAAGAAAGAAAGAAAGAAAGAAAGAAAGAAAGAAAGAAAGAAAGAAAGAAAGAAAGAAAGAAAGAAAAACATGAAGAAAAATAACATGGAACAAGAAACAAGAAATCTTGGAGATGCTACCAAATGATATGCAAATACACATGGTGCTGCTGACCAACAATGAACTGAAGTACATTTTTCCAAATTGCTACATTTCCTTATCAGTTATTAGTTGAATATTACATGTTACAATTGACAATACGGCATGTATAGCCCCTCATAGCCCTCCTTCATTATCCTCTGTCTTGAACCGTAGTCCATTGAAAAGCGACCTTGTTTCTTTAAGATTCGACTGTCAGCCATCAACGGGTCAGTCTGTTCTTTGTTGAAGAGAGAGCGAGTTGAGGTTGATGTTTTGGGGACTGAGGACAAGTCGTGCATAATATCACCCGAGCAGCTGCGGTGGAAAGCAGCACATCCTACCAGAGACAACATGGGTAAGTTATCTACGTTTGTTAAGGTACCTCTAATAGGCTATTTTATAGCCAACCAACCACAAACAAACGATACGTTTTCTTTGGTATTCTTTTAATGATTTTCACATTATAACATGTACTATTAGGCAATGGCTGGCATGGAAGGGTAAGATTGCCTATACTCACGGGTGATGCCAGTACTATGTAATTAATTTAATGCTTCTAGAGGCACATACTGGCCTACTTTTCAGAAGTGCCTTGTCGCGTTTGCTTTCACTTACAATTTCTTAATTTTTTACCGAAATACCGTGTTTTAAGTAGTTATTTGTTTGAGGAAAGTAGCAAGTGAGTTAATTATAGGCCACTTTGCAACAATTTGAACAAAATGGGCTTCGGTTCCTAAAAGGGTTAAACTTGCTTCCTCGGGCATACAGGGCTGGGATGTAACGGAGAAGTTAATTGAGGTTCCTAATAGGTCCGTATGTTTATTCGGATTGTTGAGGGCCTTTTGAGGTCAGAACAGTGTAAATAGAGACAAGTGAAACTGTTTAAACTGGAGTGAGAACCCCTGTTGCTGGGTGACTATGCTATTTTCCTTCCTCTGTGTACTGAGAAGTGCTGCTATGTTCCTTCCTCTGTGTACTGAGAAGTGCTGCTATGTTCCTTCCTCTGTGTACTGAGAAGTGCTGCTATTTTCCTTCCTCTGTGTACTGAGAAGTGCTGCTATTTTCCTTCCTCTGTGTACTGAGAAGTGCTGCTATTTTCCTTCCTCTGTGTACTGAGAAGTGCTGCTATTTTCCTTCCTCTGTGTACTGAGAAGTGCTGCTATTTTCCTTCCTCTGTGTACTGAGAAGTGCTGCTATTTTCCTTCCTCTGTGTACTGAGAAGTGCTGCTATTTTCCTTCCTCTGTGTACTGAGAAGTGCTGCTATTTTCCTTCCTCTGTGTACTGAGAAGTGCTGCTATTTTGTCAAAATAACAAAATTGCTTGAACATAAGTATTGAGACTATAAAAGTAAAGTGTTGATTATCAAGTGTTGGTTATCACTGCATGTCCTGGCGGTTAGTCAGTGTTCTTTCATTGGCAAACTTTTTAATTGGTTTAAAACTCATTTCCACACTGGTGTTGTTATGGAACCTGGAAGACGGTCTGATCTCTCGCTCACACACACAACCCTGGAGTGGCCGAGTGCATGTGTGTGCTTCCTCTTCCTGCCATCTGTTATAATGGTACCAGCTCCAGCCAGTCTTCTGAGATCTTTCCCCACTTCCAGCTCAGACTATTGGATATCCCTCTGGTTGTCACAAGCCTCCTTCTGCTCCTATAAACCCCAGTGTGGGTGCTGGAGGTGGCTCTGGCTATTGTTTGCTTGACATTGGAGGCCCTTTTCTTCCCACACTGCACCGGGACAAAGAACGTTGTCTCTGCAGTCACACAAGCAGTCTCTCTTTCGCTGTCCTCCATATTTTCTCGCTGTCCCCATGGTGTGAGCTGGGGTTAGTGTTGGGACAAACAGACAGATCCTCACGTCCTAAGGGCCCATTCACAGCACATGACTCTGGGGAAGAATGCCCCGTATCTATCAGACAGACCAAACACTACTGTGCATAGAAAACAGAACAGTCCGAGTAACTCAGGGATGAGCTATTTTGATGACCACAGCTGGATAGTGTAATTAACTGTAGCCATATCCTTCCAGTATACAGCTGTTTATCCATCCATGTAGTCACAGTGACGTTATGTTCATTAACACTCCCCTGGTGGTGTTATAGCCTGTCTTTGTTGTTGTGACTGCTGTAGTAAGTGCCTGGGAGGATTGCCCTATGCTTCTCTACAGGTAACCCTACATTAACCCCTATGTCCTGTCCTATAGGTTGTTATGACTGTTGTATGAAGTGCCTGGGAGGGGTACCATATTGCTCCCTGGTGGCCACTCTGCTGTGTTTCTCTGGGATCGCTCTGTTCTGTGGCTGTGGTCACCAGGCCCTCACTGAGACGGAGAGACTCATCGAGACATACTTCGCCCGTAACCTACAGGACTACAGTACCCTGGCCTACCTGTGAGTGGCTCAAAGGCTATTGCTTTACCCCCCCCCCCCCTAGGACCAGGATTGGCCACCATTGGTTTAGATGTCCCCTAGGTCTGCTGTATAAGTATGTTCAACTAAATGGTAGACCTACTGACCTCTGTACTGATGTGTTGTGATACTTTTTCCCCTCCTCTTCTCCCCTCCGCCTCTCTGTTCTCCCCTCCGCCTCTCTGTTCTCCCCCGCCTCTCTGTTCTCCCCCGCCTCTCTGTTCTCCCCCGCCTCTCTGTTCTCCCCCTCTCTCTGTTCTCCCCCGCCTCTCTGTTCTCCCCCTGCCCCTCCGCCTCTTTGTTCTCCCCCCGCCTCTTTGTTCTCCCCCCGCCTCTCTGTTCTCCCCCCCCCCGCCTCTCTGTTCTCCCCCCGCCTCTCTGTTCTCCCCCCGCCTCTCTGTTCTCCCCCCCGCCTCTCTGTTCTCCCCCCCGCCTCTCTGTTCTCCCCCCCGCCTCTCTGTTCTCCCCCCCCTCTCTGTTCTCCCCCCGCCTCTCTGTTCTCCCCCCCCGCCTCTCTGTTCTCCCCCCCTCCGCCTCTCTGTTCTCCCCCTCCGCCTCTCTGTTCTCCCCCTGCCCCTCCGCCTCTCTGTTCTCCCCCCGCCTCTCTGTTCTCCCCCCGCCTCTCTGTTCTCCCCCGCCTCTCTGTTCTCCCCCCCGCCTCTCTGTTCTCCCCCGCCTCTCTGTTCTCCCCCCGCCTCTCTGTTCTCCCCTCCGCCTCTCTGTTCTCCCCCTGCCTCTCTGTTCTCCCCCTGCCCCGCCGCCTCTCGGTTCTCCCTCCTGTACCTCCTTCTCTTTCTACATAGTATCCAGTACTTCCAGTATGTTATCTATGGCTTGGCTTCATTCTTCTTCCTCTACTGCATCGTACTGCTGGCGGAGGGATTCTACACCACCAGCGCCACCAAGCAGACCTTCGGAGAGTTTAGGAGCACCCTGTGTGGACGCTGTCTTAGTAGCATGGTGAGAGAGTGGGGGGAATGGTGGAGGTGTGAGGGTAACAGGGTGGAGGTGTGAGGGTAACAGGGTGGAGGTGTGAGGGTAACAGGGTGGAGGTGTGAGGGTAACAGGGTGGGGTGGAGGTGTGAGGGTAACAGGGTGGGGTGGAGGTGTGAGGGTAACAGGGTGGGGTGGAGGTGTGACGGTAACAGGGTGGGGTGGAGGTGTGACGGTAACAGGGTGGGGTGGAGGTGTGACGGTAACAGGGTGGGGTGGAGGTGTGACGGTAACAGGGTGGGGTGGAGGTGTGACGGTAACAGGGTGGGGTGACGGTAACAGGGTAACAGGGTGGAGGTGTGAGGGTAACAGGGTGGAGGTGTGAGGGTAACAGGGTGGAGGTGTGAGGGTAACAGGGTAGGGTGGAGGTGTGAGGGTAACAGGGTAGGGTGGAGGTGTGAGGGTAACATGTTGGAGTGGAGGTGTGAGGGTAACATGTTGGAGTGGAGGTGTGAGGGTAACTGGGTGGAGGTGTGAGGGTAACACTAACCGGGTGGGGTGGAGGTGTGAAGGTAACAGGGTGGGGTGGCGGTGTGAGGGTAACAGGGTAACAGGGTGGGGTGGCGGTGTGAGGGTAACAGGGTGGGGGTCACAGGGTAACAGGGTGGGGTGGAGGTGTGAGGGTAACAGGGTGGGGTGGCGGTGTGACGGTAACAGGGTGGAGGTGTGAGGGTAACAGGGTGGGGTGACGGTAACAGGGTAACAGGGTGGAGGTGTGAGGGTAACAGGGTGGAGGTGTGAGGGTAACAGGGTGGGGGTCACAGGGTAACAGGGTGGGGTGGAGGTGTGAGGGTAACAGGGTGGGGTGGCGGTGTGACGGTAACAGGGTGGAGGTGTGACGGTAACAGGGTGGGGTGACGGTAACAGGGTAACAGGGTGGAGGTGTGAGGGTAACAGGGTGGAGGTGTGAGGGTAACAGGGTGGAGGTGTGAGGGTAACAGGGTGGAGGTGTGAGGGTAACAGGGTAGGGTGGAGGTGTGAGGGTAACAGGGTAGGGTGGAGGTGTGAGGGTAACATGTTGGAGTGGAGGTGTGAGGGTAACATGTTGGAGTGGAGGTGTGAGGGTAACTGGGTGGAGGTGTGAGGGTAACACTAACCGGGTGGGGTGGAGGTGTGAAGGTAACAGGGTGGGGTGGCGGTGTGAGGGTAACAGGGTGGGGTGGCGGTGTGAGGGTAACAGGGTGGGGGTCACAGGGTAACAGGGTGGGGTGGAGGTGTGAGGGTAACAGGGTGGGGTGGCGGTGTGACGGTAACAGGGTGGAGGTGTGAGGGTAACAGGGTGGGGTGAAGATAGAGTGGGGGTTGAGGCTAGTGGGATGAAGGTAAGAGTGAGGGCTGAGATGAGCGCTCAACAAAACTGATTCATTTTTGGCCTGTTATGATTCATAAACATCCATCTCTCTCTCCCTTCATCTCCAGTTTATATTGATAACGTACCTGCTGGTGGTGGTGTGGCTATTGGTGTTTGCCTTCTCTGCCTTGCCTGTCTACTTCTTCTACAACATGGACACTACCTGCCACACCATCACCGTCCTGACTGAGGAGACCCCAACTAGCATCAACCAGCTCTGTATTGACGCCAGGCAGTACGGTAAGGACATCAAACCTTCCCTCACTGTAGTTCTCTATATGACCTAATCATCTATATGTAAACCTGACCTCACTGTAGTTCTCTATATGACCTAATCATCTATATGTAAACCTGACCTCACTGTAGTTCTCTATATGACCTAATCATCTATATGTAAACCTGACCTCACTGTAGTTCTCTATATGACCTAATCATCTATATGTAAACCTGACCTCACTGTAGTTCTCTATATGACCTAATCATCTATATGTAAACCTGACCTCACTGTAGTTCTCTATACGACCTAATCATCTATATGTAAACCTGACCTCACTGTAGTTCTCTATACGACCTAATCATCTATATGTAAACCTGACCTCACTGTAGTTCTCTATATGACCTAATCATCTATATGTAAACCTGACCTCACTGTAGTTCTCTATACGACCTAATCATCTATATGTAAACCTGACCTCACTGTAGTTCTCTATATGACCTAATCATCAATATGTAAACCTGACCTCACTGTAGTTCTCTATACGACCTAATCATCTATATGTAAACCTGACCTCACTGTAGTTCTCTATACGACCTAATCATCTATATGTAAACCTGACCTCACTGTAGTTCTCTATATGACCTAATCATCTATATGTAAACCTGACCTCACTGTAGTTCTCTATATGACCTAATCATTCATGTAGATTCCGAGTGCTCAATTCAATTCATTAAAATCTACTCTGTGGAAATCTGGAGTGACGTTTACAACTACAAAAGCTGAAAATTGACAGCAGAGAATCAAGTCTTTTTCTCCATTTCTTTCAGGGCTTCTACCATGGAATGCGTTGCCAGGCAAGGCTTGTGGAATGACACTGTCCACTGTCTGCAAAACCAGAGAGGTCAGTCATACAGTTTCTCTCATGATGAAACTTGGCAGACACGAGGAAACAAAGCGTGTCTAGAATGTCGACGTGTGTCTAGAATTGACACATGATTACTTTGACTCATCTCTGATTTTGTTCTTTTACAGTTCCGTCTGACCTACGACCTGTACATCGCAACGTTTGCCGGGGCTGGCATCACACTCTTGGCGCTGGTGAGTGACCCTGCCCTAATCTCTTAACTGGGAGCAGATTGGCTACAGCCTTACAATAGAGTTGTGTCCCATGTGACATAGTCAGTGTAGGTGTTCAGGAATGGCAGGCCTCCATGGCTGATGAGTCTCACTGTAGCTCTCTGTTCTTTCACTTCTCAGCTGATTCTGATCATAGAAACACTAACGTCATAACGGCTGGTACTTTTCCTGCTGGGAAGATCCCATAGTTACATTGCCATATCAGTACACTGTTAATGTAGCCTACTGTAGATGCTCAGCATTACACTGAGATTGTCATGGAACTTGATGAACATAAGTGTGAAATGGTGCTCAATTCTGTGTTTTCTGTCTTCAATGCTCTCCTTTCATTCTCTCTCTCTCTCTCTAGCTCACCTACATGGTGTCCACCACCTATAACTTTGCGTTGCTACGGTACCTGGGGAGAAAGGGTATAGGCACACGGTGTTAGACTCTCCATCCGACAGAGACACCCCGAGGGGACACTATGACTCCCTAACACCCCTCTACCTATCTTCACCTTGAGCGAATCCTATTCTGTCCATTTCCCCTTCAAGACCCACCAGCCTTTCCCTGTACTGTCCTCATTGCACAACGGGTGGTTTAGTGGATGTGTTGTTGAGAAACCCAGACGTATGCTACCTTTTTCTACTGCTTTGTCACTGTCTTTTTCATGTTCCGTTTAGTTTGTTCTGAAGCCGTCTTCCAGTTCTCTGTGTTTTTGTTATTCTCCATATGGATTTTTGTCATGTGTCACCAAATGTTTGTAAAGATTGATGTAATCTTCATATACTGAGGTGAGTGTGCATGGCATATACTCCATGTTTTATCTTTCCTCATTTTTAAAAAGAAATCTCATGTAAAACCTAACTAATAATTTTGGTAACATAACAAAATGTATATTTGACAAATATCTTCAGTTATAAATGTCACACTGACTCATGGTTAGGGACTACTTGCCTAGTTTAGGCTATGTGATTCTAATCTGTTACTATGGGTACCATCCCTCACATCTGGTTGCTATGGTGCCAGACAAGTGTGCATTTGCAGTTCATCTCTGACCTCAGGTCCTTTTCTCACGGGCAGCAGAAAGGCCTCAACAATGGAGGCCGCCCCCCTTAGGACTTCTTAGAAAACTAACCAATCAGAGGGGGTTCCTAGGGTCCACCGGCCCCCGGGTGGGAGGTGGAACGAGGGGGGGTCTGTGTGACAAGGCCCCTTTGTTACTATAGGGACCTTAGTCTGTGGCAAGGGTCATATTGAATGTCTTTGGGAGAAGGTCTTCATGACAAAGACAGGGAAAAAGGCTGAAGTCTTCTCTCAATGGCCCGAATACCAACCCTGCTGTGACGAACGCACTGCTGCACGACACCCCATCTGTTGGAGATGATGGACCCTGTGAAGGGACTTGGAAAGAAAAGGGTTAACGTTTGTTTGAATTTGGGGATATCTCTGAGAAAAGGGACAGTATTTTTAGTGCGTTTGTGTCAAGACTTCTGGTGGGAACAGATGTAGAGAAGTCCTTCATTTCTCTGTTTTTTCATGTTAAGATGGTGAAGTTGTTACTGCTGCTTGTTTTTTTTAGCAACCTTTTTTATGTTATTTAGAAGATTTAAACCTCCTCTTAAGATGCTTTACTCTGTACGGCACCACATTGAGGTGATTTTAGTATTGCTCTCCCTTCTGACGGTATTCATGGTATCGTTTGCAAGAGATGAGGTTCCGTTATAGAGGCAAAACGATGCAGTTTGGTCTCTGTAGCTGTCTAGAAAATATTAGTAGTTATTGTATAACAACCCACTACTTACTGTAGATAAATGTACTAATCTTAATTCCAATTTATTTTGTTTTAAACAAAAGACGGCTTCTTTAACTAACAACATATCTTGTAACATACTGTGAGTGTAGGTTATCCAATTGGATGGACGCTTTATCCAGCAGCACAGGTTGGTTTTGTGAATTGACAACTGGCTGTTTCTTTGTGTTTTATGAAAACTGTTGGTTTGGTAATAAAAGATGTCCTCTCCTTTTTTAAAGAAGTTATTCTCTCTTTTTGTTACGACCGGGTATCGAACCCATGATGTCCATGCTACTCTTAAGGCTACTACTATGTGTGCCCTGCCAGCTCCTCGATGGGGCATTTATTTATTAACATTTATGTCAAGTCTGCTCATCACACAAACGTAGCTCACTGAACCAACTCTGTGACACCCCTATCAGTAAATGTGTTGTGAGAAAAGCCTGTTTTTGTGCCTTGATGCTACTGTAGGCCATGTCTTCCTGGGGCTGTTTCTCTTATGGCTTCTCTTCCCCCACAGATCCACTGCTGCCTCCAGCTGGCAGTCAGACAGGTGGACCTAAAGGAAGAGAGGAGGCAGGAGAAAGACCAGAGGAAAAGCTATGAGCTGTACGGTAGACTGCAGAAGGACATAGAAGGGACAATGCGCTCCCCTTACGCCCCCCACATCATATCTGATAGTCTACCTCCTGACTGACCCCCCCCCCCCCTCAACCCTCCATGGTAACCCCTGAGAACGATCAGTTGGAGCTGACTCCCTAAACTTGAAGTGACCCGTTTCGTGTATCCACATTTAATCCTGGATTTTTAAAAGCAGTGGAGAATCTCCATGAGCATGCTTTTTAATCCAGGACTAAACCTACTAATCTGAGTCTGGGAAATTGTCCCGTGAAAGGTTCCTCCCTAATATTGAATACAATTATTTGGTTTATATCCTTAGTCTTTAAACCCACACACATTATTATTATTGTCTTATCCCAGTGGGTGGTTTAGTTTGCAGGAATCTCAACAGCTCTCCAGAGTATACTTCTACTTTCTCCTGCTTTTGACCTAGCTAGCCGTTTTAGAGCCAGGCCAGATCCATTGTCAGGATATTATTCCATGTTAAAATATATTCTTTACTAGCCCATACATGGGCTCTGAAGTCCTATGAAGTTAAGTGTGTTCATTTTGTAGGTTTACATGACTTGCGTTCCAGTTTAAATTCCCAGTTAGACTTTGAGTTGTACACTGGCGATATGTTGGACAAAACAACCCTATTAGGGCCCTGCTTTTTTACATTTAGTTTCTTTCTCTGAAGGGACAAATTTTATATTGGTAACCTTTCATATGTGTTTTGCTTTTCTTTTGGCCAAATCAAGGTAAATAAAGATGTTTACTGTTACTATCCTGTTGTTATGATCTGATTGTAACAATGTACTTTCCAAAGAATCATGTACTCAAAAGAACCTCAAAACCACATAAGTCAGTTCTTGTATTTGGTATGTTGCATGTTTTTGGTTTTATTAGTTGTCGTACATTGTTGGATAGTATTCACACCTACATCCAGTCTTTCTGCATCCCATATGGCAACCTATTCCCTATATAGTGCCCTCATTTTAACCAGGGGCCATATGGCAACCTATTCCCTATATGGTGCCCTCATTTTAACCAGGGGCCATAGGGCTGATTCCCTATATAGTGCCCTCATTTTAACCAGGGGCCATAGGGCTGATTCCCTATAGTGCCATCATTTTAACCAGAGGCCATAGGGCTGATTCCCTATAGTGCCATCATTTTAACCAGGGGCCATAGGGCTGATTCCCTATATGGTGCCCTCATTTTAATCAGGGGCTATAGGGCTCTGATAGAGTTGTGCACTATATCCTGTATTAATAGGGTGCCATTTGGGACGCAGAACTGTAAAGGGACAGTCTTAACCTCCATAGGGCAATGAAGAGGTTAAGGTTTGATATTGGAGTTACAAGCAAATCAGCAGATAGTTATATTCCTACATCAACTCTATGATAGTCAGTTATACACCTCTTACTCAGCTCAAAGCAGGCTAACAAACACTTAGGTGAGGTTAAAAATGATATTTTAGTCAGTTCGTACAGTAGTATTGAGGATTTCATTGATTGTACAGTTATTTCAGGAATGAAACGAATGCCCTTTTACATTGTACATGTAGCCATGTCTTTGCACTGCGGCAAGCCCAAATTAAACATTACTGTGTACATTTTTCTTATTCAACATATAGATTAAAAACAAAAACAGGTCATCAACATTGGTTAGTGGGAGTGAGACAAGACTGAGGAAGACATGAGAACTGCATGTTAAGAGTTTGACAGATGGAATACATTCTCGGGAATACAGTTGACACAGCAGTGGAATGTGATGTCTCGTAATAGACGTCCAGCCCTCTTTCTATTGGGTAAAATACATGTCGTTTTTTCATATGTTAATACTTTGTTACAGAACATTCCAACTGTACTTGTTGTACTGTTTCTCTAAATACCACAGGTTGAGTAAATTTGCCAATCAACATCTTCAATAGATACGGGTGTACCGCGACGTCAGTGTCAACATAACTCAGTGCGGCTGGTTCTTTCACACCCCTCTGCTGTACCAGACAGTCATTTCAATCGAGAGGCAGATGACTTCCTGTAGATCGGTACAGCACACAAACATAACTTTAAAAGACAAAGACATGTAAGTTGAATCAGTGAATTTCACATGCATGCAAATAAAATAACGATGTACTGTAGTAGTAATGCAACACCGCATTGGTTGATTAAAACTGATCCTTTTGATTTTGACTACATCGTTCAAATCCAGTGAGGGCAGGCCAGCATAGGTCACCACTGATGTAAAATAACAGAAAAAAACTAAAGTACCCAAAAAATAATGCTTTTAAGATAATCCTCACTTATGTTTCCCTCTTATCAATACCTACGGGAGAAAATGCAATATCTGTACATTAAAAAGGTACAATTATTTTTCTGTCCATTCAGGTTGTTTCACATTCAAATAAGACTAATCAACTGGGTAAATCAGAGGAGTAGAGAGGTGGCTATGATATCAGATGAAGGACTGGAATGTTCTTATACTCGGTCTAGAATGTTCTCTGACTGGAATGCTCTACAGCTAACAATGTTCTAGATAATATAAGGTTCTATCTAGAACCGAGAATGTTCCAGAACTGTCAGTGTTCTAGAGCAGGGCCCATGCGGTAGACAAGCAAGGCAGTAGGGCTGAGAAAAACCATCACTCACTCTTAGTGACACACCAACCCAAACATAAGTTGCAGTGCCTTGCAAAAGTATTCATCCCCCGTTTGTCCTATTTTGCTGCATTACAACCTGTAATGTAAATATTTTTGGGGGGGGATTTCATGTAATGGACATACACAAAATAGTCCAAATTGGTGAAGTGAAATTTTTAAAAAAAATGATTTGTTTAAACAAATGACAAAAACTTTTAAAGCAGAAAAGTGGTGTGTGTATATGTAATCACCCCCTAAATAAGGTCTGGTGCAACCAATCACCTTCAAAAGTCACATAACTAGTTAAATAAAGTCCACCTGTGTGCAATCTAAGAGTCACATGATCTCAGTATATATACACCTGTTCTGAAAGGCCCCAGAGTCTGCAACACAACCAAGCAAGCGGCATCACCAAGCAAGTGACACCATGAAGACCAAGGATCTCTCCAAACAGGTCAGGGACAAAGTTGTGGAGAAGTACAGATCAGGGTTGGGTTATAAAAAAAATATCCCAAACTTTGAACATCCCACAGAGCACCATTAAATCCATTATTAAAAAATGGAAAGAATATGGTACCACAACAAACCTGCCTTTAGAGGGCCGTCCACCAAAACTCACAGACCAGGCAAGTAGGGCATTAATCAGAGGCAACAAAGAGACCATAGATAACCCTGAAGGAGCTGCAAAACTCCACAGTGGAGATTGGAGTATCAGTCCATAGGACCACTTTAAGCCGTACACTCCACAGAGCTGGGCTTTACGGAAAGAAAAAAATAAGCAAACATGTTTGGTGTTTGCCGAAAGGCATGTAGGAGACTCCCCAAACATATGGAAGAAGGTACTCTGGTCAGATTAGACTAAAATTGTGCTTTTTGGCCATCAAGGAAAACACTTTGTCGGGCGCAAACCTAACCTCTCACCACCCCGACAGTGAAGCATGGAGGCGGCAGCATCATGCTGTGGGGATGTTTTTCCATCGACAGGGACTGGGAAACTGGTCAGAATTGAAGGAATGATGGATGGGGCTAAATACAGGGAAATTCTTGAGGGAAACCTGTTTCAGTCTTCCAGAAACTTGAGAATGGGACGGAGATTCACCTTCCAGCAGAACAATGACCCTAAGCATACTGCTAAAGCAACAGGTTGTTTAAGGGGAAATATTTAAATGTCTTGGAATGGCCTAGTCAAAGCCCAGACCTCAATCCAATTGAGATCTGTGGTATGACTTTGCTGTACACAAGCGGAACCCATCCAACTTGAAGGAGCTGGAGCAGTTTTGCCTTGAAGAATGGGCAAAAATCCCAGTGGCTCGATGTGCAAGCTTATAGAGACATACCCCAAGAGACTTGCAGCTGTAATTGCTGCAAAAGGTGGCGCTACAAAGTATTGACTTTGGGGGTTAATAGTTATGCACACTCAGGTTGGCTTATTTCTTTTACAAAAAAATATTTGTCATCTTCAAAGTGATAGGCATGTTGGGTAAATAAAATGATAAACCCCTCCCCAAAAAAGATTTCTATTTTAATTCCAGGTTGTAAGGCAACAAAATAGGAAAAATGCCAAGGGGGTGAATACTTTCGCAAGCCACTGTAGATGGTAGAAAACCCACAGTAAATATCAGAACCTAAATTAACTAATGAAAAGAAAAAGGGGATCTGCCATAAGCCAAACAAAAGAACTGTTACACCTATAAGGAAGACACTTTATTGATTAAGAACATTATATCATTGATGTCAAGAGAGACCGACTAAAAAAATGAAAGGGATCTCACAAAATAAAAAACGGTATGTACCGTAGTAGCTAAAACTTTGTTAACAAGAAATGTGTGGAGTGGTTGAAAAACGAGGTTTAATAACTCCAACCTAAGTGTCTGTAAACTTCAACTGTACGTACCGTAGTAGGGAAGGGATGAAATTAAAACAGGCGTCTCCTGCAACTCTCACACGTAGACATAACACTTCTGATTCAGACAGGCCTACAAAGCCTAAAGGATGAGAAAATACTGTCGCATCTGGTATAGATACAAACTACCTCAAATAGATATGTACCCAGTGTTCAACAGATATGACAGAAACATCTTTCCCTTTGGAAAAAAATCTAACAAATCAAATCCCTTTTTGTGCAGTAAACATTTGTCCTGGTACAGTAATGTGTGCAGTCAATGTTGTCAGTTCTTAAACAAGATGTGACTGGATCAAGTCCAGCTTCATGTAGAGGTCTATGTCAGTGTATTTAATATGTATATGTATTATGTTAAATGATATTCCTCTGGTCAGTCAACACACCATGTCTATATGTATTATATTAAATGATATTCCTCTGGTCAGTCAGTCAACACACCATGTCTATATGTATTATATTAAATGATATTCCTCTGGTCAGTCAACACACCATGTCTATATGTATTATATTAAATGATATTCCTCTGGTCAGTCAGTCAACACACCATGTCTATATGTATTATATTAAATGATATTCCTCTGGTCAGTCAACACACCATGTCTATATGTATTGTATTAAATGATATTCCTCTGGTCAGTCAACACACCATGTCTATATGTATTATATTAAATGATATTCCTCTGGTCAGTCAACACACCATGTCTATATGTATTATATTAAATGATATTCCTCTGGTCAGTCAACACACCATGTCTATATGTATTATATTAAATGATATTCCTCTGGTCAGTCAACACACCATGTCTATATGTATTGTATTAAATGATATTCCTCTGGTCAGTCAACACACCATGTCTATATGTATTATATTAAATGATATTCCTCTGGTCAGTCAACACACCATGTCTATATGTATTATATTAAATGATATTCCTCTGGTCAGTCAGTCAACACACCATGTCTATATGTATTGTATTAAATGATATTCCTCTGGTCAGTCAACACACCATGTCTATATGTATTATGTTAAATGATATTCCTCTGGTCAGTCAACACACCATGTCTATATGTATTATATTAAATGATATTCCTCTGGTCAGTCAACACACCATGTCTATATGTATTATATTAAATGATATTCCTCTGGTCAGTCAGTCAACACACCATGTCTATATGTATTATATTAAATGATATTCCTCTGGTCAGTCAACACACCATGTCTATATGTATTGTATTAAATGATATTCCTCTGGTCAGTCAACACACCATGTCTATATGTATTATATTAAATGATATTCCTCTGGTCAGTCAACACACCATGTCTATATGTATTATATTAAATGATATTCCTCTGGTCAGTCAACACACCATGTCTATATGTATTATATTAAATGATATTCCTCTGGTCAGTCAACACACCATGTCTATATGTATTGTATTAAATGATATTCCTCTGGTCAGTCAACACACCATGTCTATATGTATTATATTAAATGATATTCCTCTGGTCAGTCAACACACCATGTCTATATGTATTATATTAAATGATATTCCTCTGGTCAGTCAGTCAACACACCATGTCTATATGTATTGTATTAAATGATATTCCTCTGGTCAGTCAACACACCATGTCTATATGTATTATGTTAAATGATATTCCTCTGGTCAGTCAACACACCATGTCTATATGTATTATATTAAATGATATTCCTCTGGTCAGTCAACACACCATGTCTATATGTATTGTATTAAATGATATTCCTCTGGTCAGTCAGTCAACACACCATGTCTATATGTATTATATTAAATGATATTCCTCTGGTCAGTCAACACACCATGTCTATATGTATTATATTAAATGATATTCCTCTGGTCAGTCAGTCAACACACCATGTCTATATGTATTATATTAAATGATATTCCTCTGGTCAGTCAACACACCATGTCTATATGTATTATATTAAATGATATTCCTCTGGTCAGTCAACACACCATGTCTATATGTATTATATTAAATGATATTCCTCTGGTCAGTCAGTCAACACACCATGTCTATATGTATTATATTAAATGATATTCCTCTGGTCATGAGACCTGACAATGTGATAGAATCGTGTTCTGGTCTAAGTACCTATGAGACGTTAGAAGACTTAGCAGACAGACAGATAAAGAAATGAATGAGAATGTTGCTGTGCCACAAGCAGCCTGTGCTCTTGGAGAGGAGAACAGAAAGGACACATGAATATTATCAGATTAAAATGACTGTTCTGTAAGAGGGCTAGGGTAGCCTAGTGGTTAGAGCTTTGGACTCGTAACCGGAAGGTTGCAAGTTCAAATCCCCGAGCTGACAAGGTACAAATCTGTCGTTCTGCCCCTGAACAGGCAGTTCCCTAGGCTGTCATTGAAAATAATAATTTGTTCATAACTGACTTGCCTAGTTAAATAAAAAATAACAAAATATGCTGAAAACATTACACAGGGCAGGTACATGAAGCTGGCTGGATGTAGTAAAGAGCAGTTTTGTGCTATACTGCTGAAAGCAGAGTGAGTTGAACAACATATTGTACCTCATTGATAAACTTTAGAAATCAGATGTGTCGATACCGACAACCCAACACTCTTTAAAATCAGCTGCATTGATAGCCGATCATCATGATCGGGTATATTGATACCCGATCATCAGTCTCAGCAGCTTGTACCTGCATCAGGTAAGTAACCATAGAGATCAGTGGAGAGCAGAACAGCTCTCTAGCCCTCAGGATGCTACAGGCTGGACGGAGAGAGAAACCAGTCCTTTCAACCAATCAGCAGCAAGAAGAGCGCGGTACTTTACGGTTGCCGTGGAGATCGATAGTGCTACTCAACAGCGTGTGGTCGATCTGATCCTCCGCCGCCAGAACCTCCCGTACCGCTGCCTCGAATGCCACTCCCACGTTAGTATCGTCCTTAGCACTGGTCTCGAAGTAGGGACAACAGCCGTTCTCCTCGCACCAGGCCCGAGCCTCGTCCTCCCCCACCTCCTTCCCCTCCTCCTTGTCCACCTTGTTGCCCAGGACAACGAAGGGGAACCTCTCTGGGTCTCGTACGTCAGAGTAAAACATGAACTCTTTCTTCCAGCTGGCCAGGTTCTGGAAGCTGTGCAGGTCGTCTACAGCGAAGGTGAGGAGGCAGCAGTCGGCGCCACGGTAGAACGGCGTCCTCAGGGACTTGAAGCGCTCCTGACCCGCCGTGTCCCAGATCTGAAGGGTCACCAGGCGCCCGTCCACCTGGAGGGAGGGAGGAAGTGAATGAAAACATGAATTGTCCCGAAGAGAAACCTTTACTGTCCCCAAAGACAATTAGATTTGTACATAATATACACCGCCATCATAAAGATATAAAACAGTAGACAAGAATCAATGACAGTAGTAAAACAATAGCTTAATAAAACACATTTTGTCAAAAAGTAATCCACTGCACTAGCCTATAGAGAGAACAGAACAAATTACTGCTCAACCTGCCCCCCCAGGAATTTGAATTTACAAACCGAATTACGAACTGTATCCACATGTTGTCTACTGTAATTATTGCATGTACTTATGTATCTATGCACTCACGTGCAGATGCTTTGGTTTGTTGAGATGCAAGACACATTATAATAATTATTATTATTCAATTTCAGACAGACCTTGGCTCTATCTCCTCGCCGCCTCCTCAATCTTATTGGAGAAAGTCCAAGGTCCCTCCCCTCATTTTAAATTTTGAGAAGAAGGCAAGGGGATATAATGCCACGAATGAAGAAAAGATGAATTCAGAAAGGGCTCTAATCTGACCTCCAGGTCTCTGTTGAGGAACTCGACCCCGATGGTGTGGAAGGACTGGGCGTCGAAGCGGTCCGTGACGTAGCGGTTCATTAAGGAAGATTTCCCCACGCCACCGTCCCCCAGCAGGATCACCTTTAACAGCAGGCTCTTCCCGCTCATCACAACCCCCCCGCCGCTGCTAGTCTCCGCAGCTCACCAGGCCGTTCCGTGGCAAGGCCCCCTCCCTCTGCTGGCAGGCTGGCTAGCCTGGAGCCAAGCCTTCTAGCTGGGTTACTGACCACTGTGACCCAGCCTTCACCTCGTGATAGGCTACTGGGGTAGTACTATCAGGGTCAATGCAACCTGAAGGATGAGCAGAGAGATTTTTTTTTAAACTATCAAATCCAATGTTATTGGTCACGTACACATATTTGGCAGATTATCGTGAGTGTAGCAAAATGCTTGTTCCTAGCTCCAACAGTGCAGTAATACCTAACCATATAAAACATGCAAATACCAAAAATGTTAAGAAAATCATTTAGAAAAATATAAAATAGTAGAGTCCGGAATATACAGTTGAAGTCGCAAGTTTACATACATTTAGGTTTGAGTCATTAAAACACATTTTTCAACCACTCCACAAATTTCTTGTTAACAAACTATAGTTTTGGCAAGTCGGTTAGGACATCTACTTGGTGCATGACACAAATAATTTTCCCAACAATTGTTTACAGACAGATTAGTTCACACAATTCCAGTAGGTCAAAGGTTTACATACACTAAATTGACAGTGCCTTTAAACAGTTTGGAAAATTCCAGAAAATTATGCCATGGCTTTAGAAGCTTCCGATAGGCTAATTGACATCATTTGAGTCAATTGGAGGTGTACCTGTGGATGTATTTCAAGGCCTACCTTCAAACTCATGGGAAAATCTAAAGAAATCAGTCAAGAAAGCCAAAAATTATAGACCTCCACAAGTCTGGTTCATCCTTTGGAGCAATTTCCAAACGCCTGACGGTACCACAATCATCTGTACAAACAATAGTACGCAAGAAAAAAACACCATGGGACCACGCAGCCGTCATACCACTCAGGAAGGTGTTCTGTCTCCTAGAGATAAACACCATGGGACCACGCAGCCGTCATACCACTCAGGAAGGTGTTCTGTCTCCTAGAGATGAACACCATGGGACCACGCAGCCGTCATACCACTCAGGAAGGTGTTCTGTCTCCTAGAGATAAACACCATGGGACCACGCAGCCGTCATACCACTCAGGAAGGTGTTCTGTCTCCTAGAGATGAACACCATGGGACCACGCAGCCGTCATACCACTCAGGAAGGTGTTCTGTCTCCTAGAGATAAACACCATGGGACCACGCAGCCGTCATACCACTCAGGAAGGTGTTCTGTCTCCTAGAGATGAACACCATGGGACCACGCAGCCGTCATACCACTCAGGAAGGTGTTCTGTCTCCTAGAGATAAACACCATGGGACCACGCAGCCGTCATACCACTCAGGAAGGTGTTCTGTCTCCTAGAGATGAACACCATGGGACCACGCAGCCGTCATACCACTCAGGAAGGTGTTCTGTCTCCTAGAGATGAACACCATGGGACCACGCAGCCGTCATACCACTCAGGAAGGTGTTCTGTCTCCTAGAGATAAACACCATGGGACCACGCAGCCGTCATACTGAGGAAGGAGACGTGTTCTGTCTCCTAGAGATAAACACCATGGGACCACGCAGCCGTCATACTGAGGAAGGAGATGCGTTCTGTCTCCTAGAGATAAACACCATGGGACCGTGCAGCCGTCATACCGCTCAGGAAGGAGACGTGTTCTGTCTCCTAGAGATAAACACCATGGGACCACGCAGCCGTCATACTGAGGAAGGAGACGTGTTCTGTCTCCTAGACATAAACACCATGGGACCACGCAGCCGTCATACTGAGGAAGGAGACGTGTTCTGTCTCCTAGAGATAAACACCATGGGACCGTGCAGCCGTCATACCGCTCAGGAAGGAGACGTGTTCTGTCTCCTAGAGATAAACACCATGGGACCACACAGCCGTCATACCACTCAGGAAGGTGTTCTGTCTCCTAGAGATAAACACCATGGGACCGTGCAGCCGTCATACCGCTCAGGAAGGAGACGTGTTCTGTCTCCTAGAGATAAACACCATGGGACCGTGCAGCCGTCATACCGCTCAGGAAGGAGATGAGTTCTGTCTCCTAGAGATAAACACCATGGGACCACACAGCCGTCATACCACTCAGGAAGGTGTTCTGTCTCCTAGAGATAAACACCATGGGACGGTGCAGCCGTCATACCGCTCAGGAAGGAGACGTGTTCTGTCTCCTAGAGATAAACACCATGGGACCACGCAGCCGTCATACCACTCAGGAAGGTGTTCTGTCTCCTAGAGATAAACACCATGGGCCCACGCAGCCGTCATACCACTCAGGAAGGAGACACGTTCTGTCTCCTAGAGATAAACACCATGGGACCGTGCAGCCGTCATACTGAGGAAGGAGACGCGTTCTGTCTCCTAGAGATGAACACCATGGGACCATGCAGCCGTCATACCACTCAGGAAGGAGACGCGTTCTGTCTCTTAGAGATAAACACCATGGGACCACACAGCCGTCATACCACTCAGGAAGGAGACGTGTTCTGTCTCCTAGAGATAAACACCATGGGACCACGCAGCCGTCATACTGAGGAAGGAGACGTGTTCTGTCTCCTAGAGATAAACACCATGGGACCACGCAGCCGTCATACTGAGGAAGGAGACGTGTTCTGTCTCCTAGAGATAAACACCATGGGACCACGCAGCCGTCATACCGCTCAGGAAGGTGTTCTGTCTCCTAGAGATAAACACCATGGGACCACGCAGCCGTCATAACACTCAGGAAGGAGACACGTTCTGTCTCCTAGAGATAAACACCATGGGACCGTGCAGCCGTCATACTGAGGAAGGAGACGCGTTCTGTCTCCTAGAGATGAACACCATGGGACCACGCAGCCGTCATACCACTCAGGAAGGAGACGCGTTCTGTCTCTTAGAGATAAACACCATGGGACCACACAGCCGTCATACCACTCAGGAAGGAGACGCGTTCTGTCTCCTAGAGATAAACACCATGGGACCACGCAGCCGTCATACTGAGGAAGGAGACGTGTTCTGTCTCCTAGAGATAAACACCATGGGACCACACAGCCGTCATACCGCTCAGGAAGGAGACGTGTTCTGTCTCCTAGAGATAAACACCATGGGACCACGCAGCCGTCATACTGAGGAAGGAGACGTGTTCTGTCTCCTAGAGATAAACACCATGGGACCACGCAGCCGTCATACTGAGGAAGGAGACGTGTTCTGTCTCCTAGAGATAAACACCATGGGACCACGCAGCCGTCATACTGAGGAAGGAGACGTGTTCTGTCTCCTAGAGATAAACACCATGGGACCACACAGTCGTCATACCGCTCAGGAAGGAGACACGTTCTGTCTCCTAGAGATAAACACCATGGGACCACGCAGCCGTCATACCACTCAGGAAGGTGTTCTGTCTCCTAGAGATAAACACCATGGGACCACGCAGCAGTCATACCACTCAGGAAGGAGATGCGTTCTGTCTCCTAGAGATGAACACCATGGGACCACGCAGCCGTCATACCACTCAGGAAGGAGATGCGTTCTGTCTCCTAGAGATAAACACCATGGGACCACGCAGCCGTCATACTGAGGAAGGAGACGTGTTCTGTCTCCTAGACATAAACACCATGGGACCACGCAGCCGTCATACTGAGGAAGGAGACGTGTTCTGTCTCCTAGAGATAAACACCATGGGACCGTGCAGCCGTCATACCGCTCAGGAAGGAGACGTGTTCTGTCTCCTAGAGATAAACACCATGGGACCACACAGCCGTCATACCACTCAGGAAGGTGTTCTGTCTCCTAGAGATAAACACCATGGGACCGTGCAGCCGTCATACCGCTCAGGAAGGAGACGTGTTCTGTCTCCTAGAGATAAACACCATGGGACCGTGCAGCCGTCATACCGCTCAGGAAGGAGATGAGTTCTGTCTCCTAGAGATAAACACCATGGGACCACACAGCCGTCATACCACTCAGGAAGGTGTTCTGTCTCCTAGAGATAAACACCATGGGACGGTGCAGCCGTCATACCGCTCAGGAAGGAGACGTGTTCTGTCTCCTAGAGATAAACACCATGGGACCACGCAGCCGTCATACCACTCAGGAAGGTGTTCTGTCTCCTAGAGATAAACACCATGGGCCCACGCAGCCGTCATACCACTCAGGAAGGAGACACGTTCTGTCTCCTAGAGATAAACACCATGGGACCGTGCAGCCGTCATACTGAGGAAGGAGACGCGTTCTGTCTCCTAGAGATGAACACCATGGGACCATGCAGCCGTCATACCACTCAGGAAGGAGACGCGTTCTGTCTCTTAGAGATAAACACCATGGGACCACACAGCCGTCATACCACTCAGGAAGGAGACGCGTTCTGTCTCCTAGAGATAAACACCATGGGACCACACAGCCGTCATACCACTCAGGAAGGAGACGTGTTCTGTCTCCTAGAGATAAACACCATGGGACCACGCAGCCGTCATACTGAGGAAGGAGACGTGTTCTGTCTCCTAGAGATAAACACCATGGGACCACGCAGCCGTCATACCGCTCAGGAAGGAGACGTGTTCTGTCTCCTAGAGATAAACACCATGGGACCACGCAGCCGTCATACTGAGGAAGGAGACGTGTTCTGTCTCCTAGAGATAAACACCATGGGACCACGCAGCCGTCATACTGAGGAAGGAGACGTGTTCTGTCTCCTAGAGATAAACACCATGGGACCACGCAGCCGTCATACTGAGGAAGGAGACGTGTTCTGTCTCCTAGAGATAAACACCATGGGACCACACAGTCGTCATACCGCTCAGGAAGGAGACACGTTCTGTCTCCTAGAGATAAACACCATGGGACCACGCAGCCGTCATACCACTCAGGAAGGTGTTCTGTCTCCTAGAGATAAACCCCATGGGACCACGCAGCAGTCATACCACTCAGGAAGGAGATGCGTTCTGTCTCCTAGAGATGAACACCATGGGACCACGCAGCCGTCATACCACTCAGGAAGGAGATGCGTTCTGTCTCCTAGAGATAAACACCATGGGACCACGCAGCCGTCATACTGAGGAAGGAGACGTGTTCTGTCTCCTAGACATAAACACCATGGGACCACGCAGCCGTCATACTGAGGAAGGAGACGTGTTCTGTCTCCTAGAGATAAACACCATGGGACCGTGCAGCCGTCATACCGCTCAGGAAGGAGACGTGTTCTGTCTCCTAGAGATAAACACCATGGGACCACACAGCCGTCATACCACTCAGGAAGGTGTTCTGTCTCCTAGAGATAAACACCATGGGACCGTGCAGCCGTCATACCGCTCAGGAAGGAGACGTGTTCTGTCTCCTAGAGATAAACACCATGGGACCGTGCAGCCGTCATACCGCTCAGGAAGGAGATGAGTTCTGTCTCCTAGAGATAAACACCATGGGACCACACAGCCGTCATACCACTCAGGAAGGTGTTCTGTCTCCTAGAGATAAACACCATGGGACGGTGCAGCCGTCATACCGCTCAGGAAGGAGACGTGTTCTGTCTCCTAGAGATAAACACCATGGGACCACGCAGCCGTCATACCACTCAGGAAGGTGTTCTGTCTCCTAGAGATAAACACCATGGGCCCACGCAGCCGTCATACCACTCAGGAAGGAGACACGTTCTGTCTCCTAGAGATAAACACCATGGGACCGTGCAGCCGTCATACTGAGGAAGGAGACGCGTTCTGTCTCCTAGAGATGAACACCATGGGACCATGCAGCCGTCATACCACTCAGGAAGGAGACGCGTTCTGTCTCTTAGAGATAAACACCATGGGACCACACAGCCGTCATACCACTCAGGAAGGAGACGCGTTCTGTCTCCTAGAGATAAACACCATGGGACCACACAGCCGTCATACCACTCAGGAAGGAGACGTGTTCTGTCTCCTAGAGATAAACACCATGGGACCACGCAGCCGTCATACTGAGGAAGGAGACGTGTTCTGTCTCCTAGAGATAAACACCATGGGACCACGCAGCCGTCATACTGAGGAAGGAGACGTGTTCTGTCTCCTAGAGATAAACACCATGGGACCACGCAGCCGTCATACCACTCAGGAAGGAGACACGTTCTGTCTCCTAGAGATAAACACCATGGGACCGTGCAGCCGTCATACTGAGGAAGGAGACGCGTTCTGTCTCCTAGAGATGAACACCATGGGACCACGCAGCCGTCATACCACTCAGGAAGGAGACGCGTTCTGTCTCTTAGAGATAAACACCATGGGACCACACAGCCGTCATACCACTCAGGAAGGAGACGCGTTCTGTCTCCTAGAGATAAACACCATGGGACCACACAGCCGTCATACCACTCAGGAAGGAGACGCGTTCTGTCTCCTAGAGATAAACACCATGGGACCGTGCAGCCGTCATACTGAGGAAGGAGACGCGTTCTGTCTCCTAGAGATGAACACCATGGGACCACGCAGCCGTCATACCACTCAGGAAGGAGACGCGTTCTGTCTCTTAGAGATAAACACCATGGGACCACACAGCCGTCATACCACTCAGGAAGGAGACGCGTTCTGTCTCCTAGAGATAAACACCATGGGACCACACAGCCGTCATACCACTCAGGAAGGAGACGTGTTCTGTCTCCTAGAGATAAACACCATGGGACCACGCAGCCGTCATACTGAGGAAGGAGACGTGTTCTGTCTCCTAGAGATAAACACCATGGGACCACGCAGCCGTCATACTGAGGAAGGAGACGTGTTCTGTCTCCTAGAGATAAACACCATGGGACCACGCAGCCGTCATACTGAGGAAGGAGACGTGTTCTGTCTCCTAGAGATAAACACCATGGGACCACACAGTCGTCATACCGCTCAGGAAGGAGACACGTTCTGTCTCCTAGAGATAAACACCATGGGACCACACAGCCGTCATACCGCTCAGGAAGGAGACACATTCTGTCTCCTAGAGATAAACACCATGGGACCACGCAGCCGTCATACCACTCAGGAAGGTGTTCTGTCTCCTAGAGATAAACACCATGGGACCACGCAGCAGTCATACCACTCAGGAAGGAGATGCGTTCTGTCTCCTAGAGATGAACACCATGGGACCACGCAGCCGTCATACCACTCAGGAAGGAGACGCGTTCTGTCTCCTAGAGATGAACACCATGGGACCACGCAGCCGTCATACCGCTCAGGAAGGAGATGCGTTCTGTCTCCTAGAGATGAACACCATGGGACCACACAGCCGTCATACCACTGAGGAAGGAGACACGTTCTGTCTCCTAGAGATAAACACCATGGGACCACGCAGCCGTCATACCGCTCAGGAAGGAGACGCATTCTGTCTCCTAGAGATAAACACCATGGGACCACGCAGCCGTCATACCGCTCAGGAAGGAGACGCGTTCTGTCTCCTAGAGATAAACACCATGGGACCACGCAGCCGTCATACCGCTCAGGAAGGAGACGGGTTCTGTCTCCTAGAGATGAACACCATGGGACCACGCAGCCGTCATACCGCTCAGGAAAGAGACGCGTTCTGTCTCCTAGAGATGAACACCATGGGACCACGCAGCCGTCATACCACTCAGGAAGGAGACGCGTTCTGTCTCCTAGAGATGAACACCATGGGACCACGCAGCCGTCATACCGCTCAGGAAAGAGACGCGTTCTGTCTCCTAGAGATGAACATACTTTGGTTCGAAAAGTGCAAATCAATCCCAGAACAGCAGCAAAGGACCTTGTGAAGATGCTGGAGGAAACAGGTACAAAAGTATCTATATCCACAGTAAAACGAGTCCAATATCGACATAACCTGAAAGGCCACTCAGCAAGGACGAAGCCACTGCTCCAAACCCACCATAAAAAGCCAGACTACGGTTTGCAACTGCACATGGGGACAAAGATCGTACTTTTGGAGAAATATTCTCTGGTCTGAGGAAACAAAAATAGAACTGTTTGGCCATAATGACCATCGATATGTTTGGAGGAAAAAGTGGGAGGCTTGCAAGCTGAAGAACGCCATTCCAACCGTGAAGCACGGTGGTGGCAGCATCATGTTGTGGGGGTGCTTTGCTGCAGGAGGGACCGGTGCACTTCACAAAATAGATGGCATCACGAGGAAGGGAAATTTGGTGGATATATTGAAGCAACATCTCAAGACATCAGTCAGGAAGTTAAAGCTTGGTCGCAAGTGGGTCTTCCAAATGGATACATGCTGGTAGACCCTGACAATGAGCAACAGAACTTAGTCCTAGAAAGAAAACATCACGTGGCTGTCTTTTACCAGGAAGAGAAGTGGAGAGAGAGAGGAGCTAGAGACAGAACAAGAGAGAGTGGTTACTAAAATTAACAAACTAAAATAGCAGCAGCCTTAAAAATGGTAACAACAATACTGATACAACAACAATCTCTTCTCATACCCACTGTATCTGGAGCTATTTGCAAGTGATGCCCCTCCTGTATGAGATGTGCTGGGTATAGAGATGTGTAAGATTACCGGGGTGGTTGTCCTTAGGGACACCTGATAGGGGTGAATGACCCAGAGAAACTCCCCCTCTAACAAACCCAGGGATTGGTTGAGCTGGAGATTGGCAAGTCGTAAAATGTACTACCGATGAGCTAAAGTTACTCTGCTGTACATCACGACGCCCATGTTGTTGATAACAATGTATAGGAAGCAACGCTGAACCCGTGTACAGTATGGTTGAAAATCACATGGGAGAAATACATATTAATGTGACATGGTTCTTGATTTACAATACAGCTTTTAGTACACTGTTTCTTATTATGCCGCATATCTGGAATGTGGATGAGAGATCCTAAGAACAGATAGTTAGCTAACTCACAACAACTCAGAATGTTCTCTTCACTACCAGAGATTTCCATAACAACAACGATGAGTCAGGAAGATAAGCACACGACTGAGTCAGGTACACCCGACACTGAGCTGCTCCATGACTGCACAAGCTTGCTGTCAAAAAGGTGTTTAATTAAGTGATTCTCAACAAACATGACAACAACAAAAAACGAAACATTTCCCACCACAATTCCTCTTGGATCACTAATATTAGGATCTGTATTCATCTATTTCATAATTATTTATGTTTATTGATCATATATTATGCATTTTACCACAATTACCAACGCAAAAATTATTGTTACCGCAATAGTTTATGTCCAAGTCCAAAAAAGCTAAACAAATCCATTTCTAATATATATATATATTTATTTTTTTACATTCCTCACCTAATAAAAAGGCCATGACACTCATTTATTTTAATGTATTAACATTTATTTAGCAATTTCTCATTACCATCATTTTGTTTTTGTCATAATTACTTGTGTATACATGTTTTTTTTTATGTACACATTTGTATAAAGAACAAAAGGCACACTATCAGATTAAGCCAAAATAACTAAAGTAGACATTTTATTTTCCTAAATATCGGTGCAATAAGGTAATGATAAGCAGGTTTCAGAGATGAGGGTTTTATAGTTTGAAAAACTGTACTGAGCTCTATTAGAGATTCAGTAACCCAATACATCAAACCGTGTCAGTTGTTAATCCCAAATGACTTGCATAAAACTAAAATCACTGATCAAAATGCAATTGACTAAAATAACCCTTATTTTAGCCTAAGTATAAAGGACTGTAATTAAGTACATGTATCTTCAAAAATCAAAAATGGACTTAAGCATAAAAAAGTCCCTTAAATGTAACATTTCCAAGGTCTTTCCAGGTAACATTGCTGTATTAGTACATGGATGTGTGTGGTTCTTTAGATGTATTTGTAAATTGAACGGGATGGCATAACATGATATGCCTAAAGTATCTCAATATGTGAGATATGGACCAAAAACTGTCTTGGGATATCAAACAACAGTATAAGTAAGTGCTAAAACAGATTCCTGTGCCATAATAGGGAATAACCTCCTTTAAGTGGAAGTTTCTCTTTGCTGAAAAACAAACTCTAGATTGTAAGTAAATTAAATGGGGTTTATAAACCTATATTTCTTGACTCCCACCTACCTAATCAAATAACTGTTTTACAAATAATCCATACAATAGGTGTAAGCAATGGTCCTAGTAAATAATGAAAGCTACCAGCACAGCACACCCATTAATTATACATTAGAACGAGTTTATTTTATTACCGAAATTAAAAGTCTCACCTAAAAATGATGCAGTAATGAGAAATGTGTGTTTGGTAATCAAATAAAATGTTATGTCACATGTGCCAATTACAAACAGGTGTAGACCTTACAGTGAAATGCTTACTTACTTACAAGCCAAAAGTGCAGTTTTAAGAAAAATACTTTTTAATTTTTTAGGTAACAAATAATTAAAGAGCAGCAGTAAAATAACAAGAGGGGCCCTTAGCTCAATCTGCAAGTAATAGGAGACTTCCATTATGGATCAACAATTGACCACATCAGTAAAGCCCATTCATGCCTCCATGTTGGTAAGGTAATGGTTCTTCAAGTTGATCCCAACTTTAGCATTTTAGTCATTTCGGTAATGAGAAAGTTAAGTGTTGTAAAGAGGGTGTTTGAGAATACCATCGTCATTCTGAAGGTATATAAACTCATCTAACGACTGATCCTCTAGTCTAGATGATGCATCATGGGTTACAGCAACTTGAAAAGGTGTTATGGTAATGAGTGTTTTTATATAATAAATATTATAGTTTAATGTAAACTTATATTAATGTTTAAAAATATATATATATAATTTATGTTGGAGTGAGCCCCTGGTTATCCGCAAATAAGAAAACGGTGCCGTGTGGTTTGTTTAATATAGGGAACTTGAAATGATTTATAATTTTACATTCGACACTGTGTCATAAACTAGGCATGTTAGTCTTCAGAAAGATAGAAAACCATGATGCATCTGCAACAAACTAACTCAATTTGCCACTGCCATGACTAAGACTGGTTTCATGAGAATCACCGAATTGATTAGAGGCTCACCAACTACTGTACCTATTAACGTTATATTGTTGTTCTGGTGCAATGTTATTGTAGCGAATGAAATCTGAGGGTTCCCATTTCGTAAATGCAGCTACATATTACACAGGACATCTAGCTAGATATAGGGATGAATAGCTGGCAAATGAAATGGCGACGATGATAACAAAATGCCAAACAGTAGCCAGCTAGCCTGTTACCGTTAGCTAGCTTATCCACCGGGATGGGTTGTGTTGTTGACATCAATTGTTCTGAATTATTAAACTAAACTACGAATAAATAGACCGGTTTGAACAAACACGCACCATATTCAATATTACTACATGTGACTGCATTATTTTAAGGCGTAAAATCGTTTTCGTTACCTCATGTTGTACCGTGTTATAAATCATAGCTTGCCCAGTTTTGCATCTGAGATTTTGACGGATTGTGAACACTTGCTTGTTGAGGCGCGTCCCCGGTATTTTCCAGTCTAGGGTAATAATCAGTCCAAACGGTTGCAAACAGTTTCTTTTTGCAACAAACCCGAGATTTTATATTGGATATATTCAATGTAGGTCGCGCCCCGTTCCATTCCATTTGCTTCCGTTTAAGAACATTTTGAAACAGAATTGGCGTAATGAATACACCCCTAAATCCAGTCGCGACGCTTGGTCCTAAAGCCCGCGAGATTCCCTCCCTGGTCTATCTAATTATTTTGCGGCCAAATTTGGTCCATGCTCTGTGAGCCTCTGTGACCAGGAGAATACCAGACTGGAAGCTGAACGGGCCTATAGGAAAGCACCAGAGAAGAGGCCGCCCCCCCAGCCTAAACTGGCCTATAATTCTCATAGGGGATGTCCTCTACCCAGTCCAAGATTTTGAGACCGTCAGGACCGACACACCAATGACAGGTAGGCACCACCAGCCTGAAATAAAGGGCTTTATCTTTTTGTAAATAATTGTAGTTTTGACCCTTATAGCACTGTATGACAGTGTACTGTTTGCAGTGAGAGATATTCCTCCTTTGAGGAAGTGTCTTCAAATACACACACATGTTTGTTTTTCTCCTAACATTTCACATAAACTGCTGTGCTTATTAGCCTGATTTATTTGTGTGTTTTTCCAGCTTGGTCCAGATGTGGCCGCAGGACTACAGGCAGAGCCTAGGTCAGGCTGAAGGATTGGAGTCTCCAATCAGACATAACGAGTCAGACCCTGCACTGCTCTGGCATCACATCCAGGAGTTGGCTATGAGGAGGGCCAAAGGAAGACAGGCATAAGAGCCAGAAGTAACTGAGAAAGTCCCTTATTGACAGTATTTTTTGACAGGAAGAGGAAAGACATGTACAGTTGAAGTCGGAGGTTTACATACACCTCAGCCAAATACATTTCAACTCAGTTTTTCACAAATCTTGACATTTAATCCTAATAAAAAGTTAGGATCACCACTTTATTTTAAGAATGTGAAATGTCAGAATAATAGTAGAGATAATGATTTATTTCAGCTTTTATTTATTTCATCACATTCCCAGTGGGTCAGAAGTTTACAAACTCAATTAGTAGTTGGTAGCATTAACTTTGGAAGTATGCCTGGGGTCATTTTCCATTTGGAAGACCCATTTGCGACCAAGCTTTAACTTACTGACTGATGTCTTGAGATGTTGCTTCAATATATCTACCAAATTTCCCTGCCTCATGATGCCATCTATTTTGTGAAGTGCACCAGTCCCTCCTGCAGCAAAGCACCCCCACAACATGATGCTGCCACCCCTGTGCTTCAAGGCTTGCAAGCCTCCCACTTTTTCCTCCAAACATATCGATGGTCATTATGGCCAAACAGTTCTATTTTTGTTTCCTCAGACCAGAGAATATTTCTCCAAAAAGTACATTCTTTGTCCCCATGTGCAGTTGCAAACCGTAGTCTGGCTTTTTTATGGCGGTTTTGGAGCAGTGGCTTCTTCCTTGCTGAACGGCCTTTCAGGTTATGTCAATATAGGACTCGTTTTACTGTGGATATAGATACTTTTGTACCTGTTTCCTCCAGCATCTTCACAAGGTCCTTTGCTGTTGTTCTGGGATTGATTTGCACTTTTCGCACCAAAGTACATTAATCTCTAGGAGACAGAATGCATCTCCTTCCTGAGTGGTATGACGGCTGCGTGGTCCCATGGTGTTTATACTTGCGTACTATTGTTTGTACAGCTGAACATGGTACCTTCAGGAATTTGGAAATTGCTCCTAAGGATGAACCAGACTTGTGGAGGTCTACAATTTCTTTTCTGAGGTCTTGGCTGATTTCTTTTGCTTTTCCTGTGATACATCACAGGACATCCAATACATCCACAGGTACACCTCCAATTAACTCAAATTATGTCAATTAGCCTATCAGAAGCTTCTAAAGCCATAACATAATTTTCTGGAATTTTCCAAGCTGTTTAAAGGCACAGTCAACTTAGTTTATCTAAACTTCTGACCCACTGGAATTGTGATACAGTGAAATACAAGTGAAACAATCTGTCTGTAAACAATTGTTGGAAAAATTATTTGTGTCATGCACAAAGTAGATGTCCTAACCAACTTGCCAAAACTATAGTTTGTTAACAAGAAATGTGTGGAGTCATTGAAAAATGAGTTTTATTGACTCCAACCTAAGTGTATGTAAACTTTCGACTTCAACTGTATTTGGACATGTCAAGAGACTTGCACCCCTAAACCAGTGAGTTGTGGACCAGTAATGCTTGGAGAATCTACCACAATGTTAATGAACTGTTACTGAACTGGAGAAGATCAGCTGTTACTGAACTGGGGAAAATCAGCTGTTACTGAACTAGAGAAGTTCAACTGTTACTGAACTAGAGAAGATCAACTGTTACTGAACTAGAGAAGATCAACTGTTACTGAACTAGAGAAGATCAACTGTTACTGAACTAGAGAAAATCAACTGTTACTGAACTAGAGAAGATCAACTGTTACTGAACTAGAGAAGATCAGCTGTTACTGAACTAGAGAAGATCAACTGTTACTGAACTAGAGAAGATCAGCTGTTACTGAACTAGAGAAGATCAACTGTTACTGAACTAGAGAAGATCAACTGTTACTGAACTAGAGAAAATCAACTGTTACTGAACTAGAGAAGATCAGCTGTTACTGAACTAGAGAAAATCAACTGTTACTGAACTAGAGAAGATCAACTGTTACTGAACTAGAGAAGATCAGCTGTTACTGAACTAGAGAAGATCAACTGTTACTGAACTAGAGAAGATCAACTGTTACTGAACTAGAGAAAATCAACTGTTACTGAACTAGAGAAGATCAGCTGTTACTGAACTAGAGAAGATCAACTGTTACTGAACTAGAGAAAATCAACTGTTACTGAACTGGAGAAGAAGAAGAATACAGTATAGTGTTTAAGCCATCCACTTGAGGTGTTTGGTAGCCGCAGCTGTGGCACCCAAGGTCCTAATGTATCTCCAAGTAACAGTAGATCAGTAGATTTTTTTTTACCCCCCTCTGCAATGAAAAACTTTGTGCAATATATTTGATATTGTTCTACAGGTCTCAAACCTGTCGCCATAACTGCTCTTTTCGACAATATTTTCAACACTCAATCATATACACAAATATGCTATATTCTATAATTATCATGTTTATGTGAATCAGTTTTGATTGTTTATTGTGAGGAAAAGGCATCAGACAATTAAAAATGAAAATTTGAAAAAAAAATATAATTATTTACTTTGCATAGTCAAGCCTGAAATTAGGAAATGTACCCAACTGCTAATCTACATAGCCAGTTCCCAGTTAAATCGTGTCATTACATAATAATATCTAGAGACTTTTACATACAGTTCCTTCATATTTCACAATAAATTCACAAAGTTACTACATTAAAGGGCCAATGCAGCCGTTTTTATCTCAATATCAAACCATTTCTGGGTAATTAATTACCTCGCTAAAATTGTCAAAAAGAAACAAAAATAGCTTCTAAGCAAAGAGCAATTTCTCGAAAAACTATTTTGGTAGGCCTGAGTGAGAGTTCTAACTGGACGAGCCTAATGGGAAGGATATGTTTGATGAAAATTAGTTGTTATTCATATACCACCTGGTGATACCGCCAATCTGGCCAAAACTCCTCCCACTAAAACAAGCAGACATTTCTGGCAGTTTTTTTTCTTCAAACAGAGCTTACACACTGTTACTGTAAATGAATGATGCCAATGTGTTTTCATTAATTGAAAACCCTTAATCTATTTTATGAGAATTTGTAAGATTCTTGTTTGCATAAAATAGACGGAGACCAGTCTTTTCAATAATAGGTAACATAATTTTTTCTCGGAGCGCGCTGCCACTTCACCACGATCAACAGTTTATATACAAAACATGACGTCATTTCATTGCTTAACAGAAACCCCTCCTCTCGACAGGGACAACGTGAGGTGAAAAGTTAATTCTAACTTATTAACACACTCCCAGGTAACTTTTGACCCCTCAACATTATCGATCACCACTGAACTGACAGTTCTAATTAACAGAAAAGACAGTGAGTGCATTCCTAGGTTATCTAAAAACCCCAGAGCTCAGTTTCGTCGGTTCAACCATAGGTTAACTACCTTATCTGTTTACTTAATCCACAACCCATTCGTTTCTGCCTAGTTGGAATGGTGTTCATTAACTTTAATTACTCCTTGTCCATGTCTCACAATCCCTTCTTATGAACTCATATTGTTAATCAGATATAATAAAACAGAGTATACGTTTTACTTAGTTATACTGTTCCATTTAAAATGATTTGTTCAGTCATTTAATCATAATTTCCCCAACACACACAAAGAGAATTATCATAATTTTTCCAATTTCGTAGTATTATTCCGACCTCATAGCATGGAAATACAGTATATGTAAAACATAGGAATCATGTTTTTTGACTGCACTGGGCCTTTAAGGAGAAAAAAAAAAAAAAAAAGTGGTCATTCAAATGGACGGAAGACAATATCAGTAATTTGATCATATTATTCTCTTTAAACCATAGAGTAACTGCCATAGAATTCCAGTGTTAACCTCATGAAATTCAGATCCATACAAAGGTATGAAATCAAAATCTCACACATGGAAATTCATGTCAAACTCAAGGTGCAGTGTCCCTGTGTCTGTCAGCAGACGACAGGTCTTGATGGGAAAGAGCAGTTATATCAACCATCCAGTCTTGTCATCTCCCAGTGGCCATGAAGGAAAAGAGACGAGGAGACAAGGAAAGGAAGCATCCTACAAGACGTTGACATAGCAGCTCTCACAGTGGACTTTCCCTTTGTGCAGGAACATGTTGAACAGAAAGTCCCCCATTGGCTCACTGCAAACACCACACTGCAATGACAACAGCATATTGTTAATGTAGCACAGCCAAGACTATATGAAGGCTTCAGCTTACTTCTAGTCTTCAATAATTATACCTGCTAGTAACACAACAACCACTTTTACCACTACCGCAGCCACCACAGCTGATACAGGCTCAAAGTGTCCAGCCAATCACATGTTTATAACCAGAGTATAACATGTTGATAACCAGAGTATAACATGATTATAACCAGAGTATAACATGATTATAACCAGAGTATAACATGATTATAACCAGAGTATAACATGATTATAACCAGAGTATAACATGATTATAACCAGAGTATAACATGATTATAACCAGAGTATAACATGTTGATAACCAGGTGTCATTACCTTGAAGCAGGCTGGGTGGCAGGAGATGTTGAGGTGCTCGATGGTGATCTTGGCATCGTTGCCCACCTGCTCTCCACAGTACGTACAGGCAGACGTCATGGTAGACCTAGAGGATGGGGGAGAGGTGTTGAGCATGGGACACAGCTCTAATCGATCAAAGCCTGTATCTACAAGTTTCCAGCCAAGGCATGACAAGATGGCATGACAAAAGGTTATTATAGTTTTGTGATTTAATATTTGTTTTTATTTCTATTAATATATATTTTTTTTAAATAGAACATTCGGTTTAGTTACAGTTAGTGTTCAGACTTGATTTGCTCGTCTTTATTTAGTTTCAGTTTGATATAAATGTTTCTATATAATTTTGTTTTAGTCAGGGCCGGTCTTTGTCGTTCTGCCGCTCTCGGCGAGAGCAAAGAATACAGCCCCCGCAAAACTAGAATACACCCAGTAAGCACAATGACGTTTGAAAGACATGTAAAATAGGTATTTTCCAGGCGTCGAAGTTAAGTTCAATTTAAGGTCTGAATAGAAGGTGAAAATACATGTTTTCCGGACGTTGAAAAGAAGTATTTTCCGGATGTTGAAATCAAGTCCATTTTTGGTTCTGAATGAAAGTTGAAAAGATGTAATTTGTCGATGTCTATGTTTGGGCCAAATAAAGGCTGGTCCAGACCGGACAAAATCTGAACCAAAAATAGACGTCTATGATTGGTTCAGATTTTGTCTGGACAGAACAAAAAACCAATGCACCCAAAAATATTTCCAAAAGGCATTGGTCAGCTTGTGCTTACTGAGGTATAGCCTACAGTGTTGCCTGAAACTGAATTTTATGAATGCCCATCTATATGGTAGACACACCATTTGTAAAACATTGGCTTTATTAGTCCTGATTCCTGTGACTTATCAATTTGGCTATTTAAGCTCTGAATATCAGATACCCAACTTTATCAGGACTTATCGTGAGCCTATTGGCAGGAAACACAGAAGTATTTTCTTTTTCACTATGATCAGCTTGTCAAAAATGTATAGATACAAACTTGAAAACACTGATCATGACAATGAAGTGAAACTCCTAGATAATAGTTGAGTGTCCCATTCCATATTGTCCAGTCCATATTGTTCATTCCATATTGTCCAGTCCATATTGTCCATTCCATATTGTCCATTCCATATTGTCCATTCCATATTGTCCATTCCATATTGTCCAGTCCATATTGGTCCATATTGTCCAGTCCATATTGTCCAGTCCATATTGTCCATTCCATATTGTCCATTCCATATTGTCCAGTCCATATTGTCCATTCCATATTGTCCATTCCATATTGTCCAGTCCATATTGTCCAGTCCATATTGTCCATTCCATATTGTCCATTCCATATTGTCCAGTCCATATTGTCCAGTCCATATTGTCCAGTCCATATTGTCCATTCCATATTGTCCAGTCCATATTGGTCCATATTGTCCAGTCCATATTGTCCAGTCCATATTGTCCATTCCATATTGTCCATTCCATATTGTCCAGTCCATATTGTCCAGTCCATATTGTCCAGTCCATATTGTCCAGTCCATATTGTCCAGTCCATATTGTCCAGTCCATATTGTCCAGTCCATATTGTTCAGTCCATATTGTCCAGTCCATATTGTCCAGTCCATATTGTCCAGTCCATATTGTCCAGTCCATATTGTCCAGTCCATATTGTCCAGTCCATATTGTTCAGTCCATATTGTCCAGTCCATATTGTCCAGTCCATATTGTCCAGTCCATATTGTCCAGTCCATATTGTTCAGTCCATATTGTCCAGTCCATATTGTTCAGTCCATATTGTCCAGTCCATATTGTTCAGTCCATATTGTCCAGTCCATATTGTCCAGTCCATATTGTCCAGTCCATATTGTCCAGTCCATATTGTCCATTCCATATTGTTCATTCCATATTGTCCAGTCCATATTGTCCAGTCCATATTGTCCAGTCCATATTGTCCAGTCCATATTGTTCAGTCCATATTGTCCAGTCCATATTGGTCCATATTGTTCAGTCCATATTGTCCAGTCCATATTGTCCAGTCCATATTGTCCAGTCCATATTGTCCAGTCCATATTGTCCAGTCCATATTGTTCAGTCCATATTGTCCAGTCCATATTGTCCAGTCCATATTGTCCAGTCCATATTGTCCAGTCCATATTGTTCAGTCCATATTGTCCATTCCATATTGTCCAGTCCATATTGTCCAGTCCATATTGTCCAGTCCATATTGTTCAGTCCATATTGTCCAGTCCATATTGTCCAGTCCATATTGTCCAGTCCATATTGTCCATTCCATATTGTTCAGTCCATATTGTCCAGTCCATATTGTCCAGTCCATATTGTCCATTCCATATTGTCCATTCCATATTGGTCCATATTGTCCAGTCCATATTGTCCAGTCCATATTGGTCCATATTGTCCAGTCCATATTGTCCAGTCCATATTGTCCAGTCCATATTGTTCAGTCCATATTGTCCAGTCCATATTGTCCAGTCCATATTGTCCAGTCCATATTGTCCAGTCCATATTGTTCGGTCCATATTGTCCGGTCCATATTGTCCAGTCCATATTGTCCAGTCCATATTGTCCAGTCCATATTGGTCCATATTGTCCAGTCCATATTGGTCCATATTGTCCAGTCCATATTGGTCCATATTGTCCAGTCCATATTGGTCCATATTGTCCAGTCCATATTGTCCAGTCCATATTGGTCCATATTGTCCAGTCCATATTGTCCAGTCCATATTGTCCATTCCATATTGTCCATTCCATATTGTCCAGTCCATATTGTCCAGTCCATATTGTCCAGTCCATATTGTCCAGTCCATATTGTCCATTCCATATTGTCCAGTCCATATTGTCCATTCCATATTGTCCAGTCCATATTGGTCCATATTGTCCAGTCCATATTGTCCAGTCCATATTGTCCATTCCATATTGTCCAGTCCATATTGGTCCATATTGTCCAGTCCATATTGTCCATTCCATATTGTCCAGTCCATATTGTCCATTCCATATTGTCCAGTCCATATTGGTCCATATTGTCCAGTCCATATTGTTCAGTCCATATTGTCCAGTCCATATTGTCCAGTCCATATTGTCCAGTCCATATTGTCCAGTCCATATTGTCCATTCCATATTGTCCATTCCATATTGTCCATTCCATATTGTCCAGTCCATATTGTTCAGTCCATATTGTCCAGTCCATATTGTCCATTTACTTTGACCCGTCCTGTTGTTAGAAAATGTTGTTTGTTTTAACATGACAGCGCATTTGTTTATTTGATTGGGCGCCATTTAGGTTAAGCTATTCGATGGGAGAAACCTGCATGATGAGCAGGCCGGCCAATGGTTTTAGTGGGAGGCTGGGAGCCATGTATGTGTCACTTCCTGCCACTGGGGGCAGTAATACATAAGATGATGGGTCAGGACCATAGACTTGGATAGACATAACATCTCTGTATCTCCGTCATGATGGTGTCTGCGAGGGCATGGGCAGCACCATTGAGACCATCTCCACCTTGAAATAGTCCATTTTCTAGTTCAAAAAGTAAAGTTAATTTGCTGATCCCACCTGATGACCCGGCTGTCACGACTCCAATCGGGTCATCAGGTCATGCCAACCGGGTCATCAGGTCATGCCAACCGGGTCATCAGGTCATGCCAACCGGGTCATCAGGAGGGATCAGCTAATGAAGTTGGAAGTCCCGCCCAGTTGACTAAATCAAAATGTAGAAAATACTCAATGGCGCTGCCCATGCTAACACGGGCTTTTGGCCACCACGGGACTCCATACAACTCCACGACCAGGACATAGGATTGGTTAGGTTGAAATATTAACACAATCCTAATGTGACTTGGATTTAAAGGACAAACGGCTAGACTGGAGCAAGAACTATGGTGGGAGGGAAGGCTCTTGCCAATGTTTACACCAATCCAATGCTTCTTTAACTTTAGTAGTAGATGAGAGAGGAAAAAGCAACACATTAAATCATGGCACATTTGACATGATGTAATATTAAACATGTATCACTGACTAACCACTTCAAATAGGTTTAATACAAACAGCTGCAAGCAACAGCAGCAAAAACATAAGCAATACAACACTTCTTCACAAATCTATCAGTTCACAGTCAACCTGTGTGTGTATCAGTTCACAGCCAGCCTGATTGAGTGTATCAGTTCACAGTCAACCTGTGTGTGTATCAGTTCACAGCCAGCCTGATTGAGTGTATCAGTTCACAGCCAGCCTGATTGAGTGTATCAGTTCACAGCCAGCCTGATTGAGTGTATCAGTTCACAGCCAGCCTGATTGAGTGTATCAGTTCACAGCCAGCCTGATTGAGTGTATCAGTTCACAGCCAGCCTGATTGAGTGTATCAGTTCACAGCCAGCCTGATTGAGTGTATCAGTTCACAGCCAGCCTGATTGAGTGTATCAGTTCACAGCCAGCCTGATTGAGTGTATCAGTTCACAGCCAGCCTGATTGAGTGTATCAGTTCACAGCCAGCCTGATTGAGTGTATCAGTTCACAGCCAGCCTGATTGAGTGTATCAGTTCACAGCCAGCCTGATTGAGTGTATCAGTTCACAGCCAGCCTGATTGAGTGTATCAGTTCACAGCCAGCCTGTGTGTGTATCAGTTCACAGCCAGCCTGATTGAGTGTATCAGTTCACAGCCAGCCTGATTGAGTGTATCAGTTCACAGCCAGCCTGATTGAGTGTATCAGTTCACAGCCAGCCTGATTGAGTGTATCAGTTCACAGCCAGCCTGTGTGTGTATCAGTTCACAGCCAGCCTGATTGAGTGTATCAGTTCACAGCCAGCCTGATTGAGTGTATCAGTTCACAGCCAGCCTGTGTGTGTATCAGTTCACAGCCAGCCTGATTGAGTGTATCAGTTCACAGCCAGCCTGATTGAGTGTATCAGTTCACAGCCAGCCTGATTGAGTGTATCAGTTCACAGCCAGCCTGATTGAGTGTATCAGTTCACAGCCAGCCTGATTGAGTGTATCAGTTCACAGCCAGCCTGTGTGTGTATCAGTTCACAGCCAGCCAGATTGAGTGTATCAGTTTACAGCCAGCCTGATTGAGTGTATCAGTTTACAGCCAGCCTGATTGAGTGTATCAGTTCACAGCCAGCCTGATTGAGTGTATCAGTTCACAGCCAGCCTGATTGAGTGTATCAGTTTACAGCCAGCCTGTGTGTGTATCAGTTCACAGCCAGCCTGATTGTGTGTATCAGTTTACAGGCAGCCTGATTGAGTGTATCAGTTTACAGCCAGCCTGATTGAGTGTATCAGTTCACAGCCAGCCTGATTGAGTGTATCAGTTCACAGCCAGCCTGTGTGTGTATCAGTTCACAGCCAGCCTGATTGAGTGTATCAGTTCACAGCCAGCCTGTGTGTGTATCAGTTCACAGCCAGCCTGATTGTGTGTATCAGTTTACAGGCAGCCTGATTGAGTGTATCAGTTTACAGCCAGCCTGATTGAGTGTATCAGTTCACAGCCAGCCTGATTGTGTGTATCAGTTCACAGCCAGCCTGATTGAGTGTATCAGTTCACAGCCAGCCTGATTGAGTGTATCAGTTCACAGCCAGCCTGATTGAGTGTATCAGTTCACAGCCAGTCTGATTTAGTGTATCAGTTCACAGCCAGACTGATTGAGTGTATCAGTTCACAGCCAGCCTGTGTGTGTATCAGTTCACAGCCAGCCTGATTGAGTGTATTAGTTCACAGCCAGCCTGATTGAGTGTATCAGTTCACAGCCAGCCTGATTGAGTGTATCAGTTCACAGCCAGCTTGTGTGTGTATCAGTTCACAGCCAGCCTGATTGAGTGTATCAGTTCACAGCCAGCCTGATTGAGTGTATCAGTTCACAGCCAGACTGATTGAGTGTATCAGTTCACAGCCAGCCTGATTGAGTGTATCAGTTCACAGCCAGACTGATTGAGTGTATCAGTTCACAGCCAGACTGATTGAGTGTATCAGTTCACAGCCAGCCTGATTGAGTGTATCAGTTCACAGCCAGACTGATTGAGTGTATCAGTTCACAGCCAGCCTGTGTGTGTATCAGTTCACAGCCAGCCTGATTGAGTGTATCAGTTCACAGCCAGCCTGATTGAGTGTATCAGTTCACAGCCAGCTTGTGTGTGTATCAGTTCACAGCCAGCCTGATTGAGTGTATCAGTTCACAGCCAGACTGATTGAGTGTATCAGTTCACAGCCAGACTGATTGAGTGTATCAGTTCACAGCCAGTCTGATTGAGTGTATCAGTTCACAGCCAGCTTGTGTGTGTATCAGTTCACAGCCAGCCTGATTGAGTGTATCAGTTCACAGCCAGCCTGATTGAGTGGGTGTTTTATTTTTTCCTTCTTTTCAACCAAACAAGATGTTCTGGTTTAGAAAGCTTGGAATGCAGGGGCAGAAACCAGATCCAGTCCCACAGGGCACAGCTTTGGATAAACAAACACTTGCCTCTGTAAACATGCCCTCCTTTACCTCTTCCAGGTATTTCCACACCTCACACTTAAGGCCCTGCCAGGTTGATCCTCCGGCTGGACAGTGACCTCAGACACAGTCTTCGATGTGAGCTATTGTTCTGATGCACTGTGGTCGAGATGCTTGCTGAATTCATCTTGATGGGATCTTACTGGGGTCCTGCTGCTCCACGGCTGTACTCTCTGATTTGCTGGAGTACAAAAGACTCTGCTTCCCTTATCAGCGGCTTCATCTCTGTTGGGTGAAGTGCCAGAGACACTCTTGGATCCATCAGGCAAGCTGCTGCAGGGGTTGGATTGAAGTTGGCTGCCAGAGGACTCAGTATGCATGTGAGGTGCTCACGCAGTGACTTCAGGAGGACCAGTGCCAACTGTTTTGCAACAGTAGTGACTGCAAGTGTGCCTCAAGGTTGAGGAGACACAACGTCACATCAGACAGAGTCTGGCTGTCAGTTTGAAGTTGGTCGGTGTGGACGGCTCCAGCAACTTCACAAGCTGCTCTAGCTTGACCCAGTCGCGCTCCGTGCTCGCCCTCTGATTTCATCCCTGTTAGCTAGTGATAGTGATGCACAAGCTGCTCTAGCTTGGCCTAGTCACGCTCCGCGCTCGCCATCTGATTTCATCCCTGTTAGCTAGCGATAGTGATGCACAAGCTGCTCTAGCTTGGCCCAGTCGCGCTCCGTGCTCGCCCTCTGATTTCATCCCTGTTAGCTAGCGATAGTGATGCACAAGCTGCTCTAGCTTGGCCCAGTCGCGCTCCGTGCTCGCCCTCTGATTTCATCCCTGTTAGCTAGCGATAGTGATACACAAGCTGCTCTAGCTTGGCCCAGTCGCGCTCTGTGCTCGCCCTCTGATTTCATCCCTGTTAGCTAGCGATAGTGATGCACAAGCTGCTCTAGCTTGGCCCAGTCGCGCTCCGTGCTCGCCCTCTGATTTCATCCCTGTTAGCTAGCGATAGTGATGCACAAGCTGCTCTAGCTTGACACCAGTCGCGCTCCGTGCTCGCCCTCTGATTTCATCCCTGTTAGCTAGCGATAGTGACGCACAAGCTGCTCTAGCTTGGCCCAGTCGCGCTCCGTGCTCGCCCTCTGATTTCATCCCTGTTAGCTAGCGATAGTGATGCACAAGCTGCTCTAGTTTGGCCCAGTCACGCTCCGTGCTCGCCCTCTGATTTCATCCCTGTTAGCTAGCGATAGTGATGCACAAGCTGCTCTAGTTTGGCCCAGTCGCGCTCCGTGCTCGCCCTCTGATTTCATCCCTGTTAGCTAGCGATAGTGATGCACAAGCTGCTCTAGCTTGGCCCAGTCACGCTCCGCGCTCGCCCTCTGATTTCATCCCTGTTAGCTAGTGATAGTGATGCACCAGCTGCTCTAGCTTGGCCCAGTCGCGCTCCGTGCTCGCCCTCTGATTTCATCCCTGTTAGCTAGCGATAGTGATGCACAAGCTGCTCTAGCTTGGCCCAGTCGCGCTCCGTGCTCGCCCTCTGATTTCATCCCTGTTAGCTAGCGATAGTGATGCACAAGCTAGTTCTATTTGAAACATCGGCATCTACCGGAAGCTTTTGCAAGATTCAGAAGCTCGGAAAACCCATTAGGAAAAACAGCTTGAAAACACCATTTGATTTTTGCACAAGGTTAAGATGAAAACGACTAAAACAAAACATAATTTGATGGTTTTCATTGAATTTTTGCAGTCAAAGATAGTTTGCTTTTCTTTAAAATGTTTATTTAAGTTTACTAAATAGTTTTTCCAACTATAGTTAAATTTTAGTTTCAGTTTTTGTTGACTATAATAACCTTGGTGTCCATACCACTTGGTGTTTGCCGATCTGAAGGAACCAGATATGCATAAGCAATACAGTTTGATTTGAATATGGTGATGATCCCACTCCACCCAGCTAACCTTGTAGCTTCCTTCTGCCGTGTTCATTACTATTAAACAACAAGGGCCTATGGGTTGTTTTCAAACTGGGGCTTGGACAAAGTAGTGTTACCTGGTGTAAGAGGAGGGGCTACTGTAGGAATGGCTGGTAGAACTAGACGTTACATAGTCAGGATCGTTGTCTCTAGTGTTGTGCTTGGTTAGATCTGTAACGTCCACATACTCCTTCAGGTACACAAAACACCTGAGGGAGGAGAGAGAGAGAGGCAATGAGAGAGAGAGAGAGAGAGAGGGAATGAGAGAGAGAGAGAGAGAGAGAGAGAGGGAATGAGAGAGAGAGAGGGAATGAGAGAGAGAGAGAGAGAGAGAGAGAGGGGGAATGAGAGAGAGAGAGGGAATGAGAGAGAGAGAGAGAGAGAGAGAGAGAGAGGGAATGAGAGAGAGAGAGAGAGAGAGAGAGAGGGAATGAGAGAGAGAGAGGGAATGAGAGAGAGAGAGAGGGAATGAGAGAGAGGGGGAATGAGAGAGAGAGAGAGAGAGAGAGAGAGAGAGAGGCAATGAGAGAGAGAGAGAGAGAGAGAGAGAGAGAGAGGGAGAGAGAGAGAGAGAGAGAGAGAGAGAGAGAGAATGAGAGAGAGAGGGAAGGAGAGAGAGAGAGGGAATGAGAGAGAGAGGGAATGAGAGAGAGAGAGAGAGAGAGAGAGAGGTAATGACAGAGAGAGAGGTAATGAAAGAGAGAGAGGGAATGACAGAGAGATAGGGGATGACAGAGAGAGAGGGAATGAGAGAGAGAGAGGGGGAATGAGAGAGAGAGAGGGGGGGAATGAGAGAGAGGGGGAATGAGAGAGAGAGAGGGAATGAGAGAGAGAGAGAGAGAGAGGGAATGAGAGAGAGAGGGAATGAGAGAGAGAGGGAATGAGAGAGAGAGAGGGAATGAAAGAGAGAGAGACAATGAAAGAGAGAGAGAGGCAATGAGAGAGAGAGGGAATGAGAGAGAGAGGGAATGAGAGAGAGAGAGGGGGAATGAGAGAGAGGGAATGAAAGAGAGAGAGACAATGAAAGAGATAGAGAGGGAATGAGAGAGAGAGGGGGAATGAAAGAGAGAGAGAGAGAGAGAGAGAGAGAGAGAGAGAGAGAGAGAGGGAATGCAAGTGAGAGAGGGAATGAAAGAGAGAGGGAATGCAAGAGAGAGAGGGAATTAAAGAGAGAGAGGGAATGCAAGAGAGAGAGAGGGAATGCAAGAGAGAGAGAGGGAATGCAAGAGAGAGAGAATGAAAGAGAGAGAAGGAATGCAAGAGAGAGAGAGAGGCAATGAAAGAGAGAGACAATGAAAGAGAGAGAGGGAATGCAAGAGAGAGAGAGACAATGAAAGAGAGAGAGACAATGAAAGAGAGAGGCAATGAAAGAGAGAGAGAGGCAATGAAAGAGAGAGAAAGGCAATGAAAGAGTGAGAGAGGCAATGAAAGAGAGGGGGGAATGCAAGAGAGAGAGAGGCAATGAAAGAGCGAGAGAGAGGAAATGAAAGAGAGAGGCAATGAAAGAGAGAGAGAGGCAATGAAAGAGAGAGGCAATGAAAGAGAGAGAGAGGCAATGGAAGAGAGAGGGGCAATGAAAGAAAGAGAGAGGCAATGAAAGAGAGAGAGAGGCAATGAAAGAGAGAGAGGCAATGAAAGAGAGAGAGGCAATGAAAGAGAGAGAGAGGCAATGAAAGAGAGAGAGGCAATGAAAGAGAGAGAGAGAGGTAATGAAAGAGAGAGAGGCAATGAAAGAGAGAGAGAGAGGTAATGAAAGAGAGAGGGAATACAAGAGAGAGAGAGGCAATGAAAGAGAGAGGCAATGAAAGAGAGAGGCAATGAAAGAGAGAGAGAGGGAATGCAACAGAGAGAGAGGCAATGAAAGAGAGAGAGAGGGAATGCAAGAGAGAGAGGCAATGAAAGAGAGAGGCAATGAAAGAGAGAGAGAGGCAATGAAAGAGAGAGAGAGGGAATGCAAGAGAGAGCGAGGCAATGAAAGAAAGAGAGGTAATGAAAGAGAGAGAGGGAATGCAAGAGAGAGAGAGAGGAAATGAAAGAGAGAGGAGGGGTAGAGGGTCGAGAGAGACTTAATTTTTTGTAACCATCACAAATAGTACCCATCACATGATAGTAACCATCACATAGTAACCATCACTACTAGGCTAATGGTTATAACTAACTGTACTTCCAAAGTTATACCCCCATCCTTCTCATGATTCACTCACTTCTTGGACTCGGTGTCTGGTGCCTTGGGTCTCTGGTTGGCAGAACTGTCCAAGGTCCTGGAGTAGGAGCTAGAACTAGAGGAAATAATACTGTATATCAGACAGTGTGTCGTTATGGGGTGAAATACAACATAGCAGAGAAATAGACTATACTGGTATGTCTATGCGTAGTACGAGAGAGGATTGATACAGAGGACAGGCTAGTCCAGGTATGACAGGAGGACAGGCTAGTCCTCTGTATCAGGCCTCTCTGGATTTACTCATAGACATACCAGTATAGCCTGTCCTCTGTATACTGGTATGTCTATGCAGGCTATACTGGTATGTCTATGAGTAAATCCAGAGAGGCCTGATACAGAGGACAGGCTATACTGGTATGACTGTCAGTAGTACCAGATAGGCTTGCTATGACCCTCACAGTTTCTCCGTATTAACTTGGATGTACTATGACCCTCACAGTTTCTCCTGATTAACCTGGATGTACTATGACCCTCACAGTTTCTCCTGATTAACCTGGATGTACTATGACCCTCACAGTTTCTCCTGATTAACCTGGATGTACTATGACCCTCACAGTTTCTCCTGATTAACCTGGATGTACTATGACCCTCACAGTTTCTCCTGATTAACTTGGATGTACTATGACCCTCACAATTTTTCCTGATTAACCTGGATGTACTATGACCCTCACAGTTTCTCCTGATTAACCTGGATGTACTAGGACCTTCACAGTTTCTCCTGATTAACTTGGATGTACTATGACCCTCACAGTTTCTCCTGATTAACCTGGATGTACTATGACCCTCACAGTTTCTCCTGGATAACCTGGATGTACTATGACCCTCACAGTTTCTCCTGATTAACCTGGATGTACTATGACCCTCACAGTTTCTCCTGATTAACCTGGATGTACTATGACCCTCAGTTTCTCCTGATTAACTTGGATGTACTATGACCCTCACAGTTTCTCCTGATTAACCTGGATGTACTATGACCCTCACAGTTTCTCCTGGTTAATCTGGATGTACTATGACCCTCACAGTTTCTCCTATATAACCTGGATGTACTATGACCCTCACAGTTTCTCCTATATAACCTGGATGTACTATGACCCTCACAGTTTCTCCTGATTAACCTGGATGTACAATGACCCTCACAGTTTCTCCTGATTAACCTGGATGTACTATGACCCTCACAGTTTATCCTGATTAACCTGGATGTACTATGATCCTCACAGTTTCTCCTGATTAACCTGGATGTACTATGACCCTCACAGTTTCTCCTAGATAACCTGGATGTACTATGACCCTCACAGTTTCTCCTGGATATACCTTTAGTACCCTCAATATCACATGTATTTCGATTTCCTATCTTACTACCAATAGATTCCTTACTATTGTAGAGTCCCTAACTTACTTATATCCAACATGCATCAGGTTTCCTTACCACAGCAGCAAAGAAAATGTTGTAAAGATTTTAGATTACAGCAGACAAAGGGAAGATGTGCTATCACAGGCATGAGGGAAAAAATGAGAGATATTAACATGTTGCTGTGTTAGACAGATCATGACACACTCACCAGTCCATTGAAGGCTCTGGGTCTCTGTGATGGAGAGACAGTAATATCAGTCAGAGCATCCATTTCTATTGAATGGCTTTCAATAGCCAACACGCGTCTTCACACTGGGCACAAACGTCTATTCCACGTTGGTTCAACGTCATATCATTACAATTACGTGGAAACAACATTGATTCAACCAGTGTGTTTCCAGTGGGTTCTCATCTAAGTGTTCTCTAACGTGTTCCTTCTTCTTCTAACCTGTCACTTCTTCTTCTTCTAATTTGTCACTTCTTCTAACTTGTCACTTCTTCTTCTAACTTGTCACTTCTTCTAACTTGTCACTTCTTCTAACTTGTCACTTCTTCTTCTTCTAATTTGTCACTTCTTCTAACTTGTCACTTCTTCTTCTAACTTGTCACTTCTTCTTCTAACTTGGCACTTCTTCTTCTTCTAACTTGGCACTTCTTCTAATTTTTCACTTTTTCTTCTAACTTGTCACTTTTTCTTCTAACTTGTCACTTCTTCTAATTTGTCACTTCTTCTTCTAATTTGTCACTTCTTCTTCTAACTTGTCACTTCTTCTTCTAACTTGTCACTTCTTCTTCTAATTTGTCACTTCTTCTTCTAACTTGTCACTTCTTGTTACTTCTTCTTCTTCTAATTTGTCACTTCTTCTTCTTCTAACTTTTCACTTCTTCTTCTAACTTGTCACTTCTTCTAACTTGGCACTTCTTCTAACTTGGCACTTCTTCTAACTTGGCACTTCTTCTAATTTTTCACTTTTTCTTCTAACTTGTAACTTTTTCTAACGTGTCACTTCTTCTAATTTGTCACTTCTTCTTTTAATTTGTCACTTCTTCTTCTAACTTGTCACTTCTTCTTCTTCTAACTTGTCACTTCTTCTTCTAATTTGTCACTTCTTCTTCTAATTTGTCACTTCTTCTTCTAACTTGTCACTTCTTCGTCTAACTTGTCACTTCGTCTAACTTGTCACTTCTTGTTACTTCTTCTTCTAATTTGTCACTTCTTCTTCTTCTAACTTGTCACTTCTTCTTCTAATTTGTCACTTCTTCTTCTAACTTGTCACTTCTTCTTCTAACTTGTCATTTCTTCTAACTTGTCACTTCTTCTTCTAATTTGTCACTTCTTCTAACTTGTCACTTCTTCTTCTAACTTGTCACTTCTTCTTCTAACTTGTCACTTCTTCTTCTAACTTGTCACTTCTTCTAACCTGTCACTTCTTCTTCTAATTTGTCACTTCTTCTTCTTCTAACTTGTCACTTCTTCTTCTAACTTGTCACTTCTTCTTCTAATTTGTTACTGCTTCTTCTTCTTCTAATTTGTCACCTCTTCTTCTAATTTGTCACTTCTTCTTCTAACTTGTCACTTCTTCCTCTTCTAACTTGGGGATTATGTTTCTCTAGCTGCTTTACTGGCTAAGAAAGGTGTGGTCTGAAACTTCTTCACTATAGTGTTACCTTCCCTGACCGACCTCTCCTCTGACCGCCCTCTCCTCTGACCGACCTCTCCTCTCCTCCATTTTAGTCATACTGCATCTCTCAGTTAACCATTACCTCACTCACTCTTTCATCTCTCTCTCATTCTCTGTCTCTCTCTCATTCTCAGTCTCTCTCTGGTATTTTCCCCTCTCTCTCCTTCCTCTCTCTCTCTGACATGCTTCTAAAATTATGTTAGTCAATGATTAAAGACATTGTGTTGTAATATAAAGACGTCAATATGACTAAATAGTCCTATAGAGGTTGTAATATAATATAGGTACATACCTGTCCTCCTTCTCTTTATAGACAGTTGGTGCACTCCATCTATCCCACGGTGAATCATTGTCAGATGACCTACAACACACACACACACACACACACACACCATTAAGACATCATACATACAAGTGTAATCCAAAACGTAAAATAATTTACAAGCACAATGTCTCTCAGTAGACAGGTACAGTATATCTAACAGGTGTTCTATCTCAGTAGACAGGTACAGTATATCTAACAGGTGTTCTCTCTCAGTAGACAGGTACAGTATATCTAACAGGTGTTCTCTCTCAGTAGACAGGTACAGTATATCTAACAGGTGTTCTCTCTCAGTAGACAGGTACAGTATATCTAACAGGTGTTCTCTCTCAGTAGACAGGTACAGTATATCTAACAGGTGTTCTCTCTCAGTAGACAGGTACAGTATATCTAACAGGTGTTCTCTCTCAGTAGACAGGTACAGTATATCTAACAGGTGTTCTCTCTCAGTACACAGGTACAGTATATCTAACAGGTGTTCTCTCTCAGTAGACCAGTACAGTATATCTAACAGGTGTTCTCTCTCAGTAGACAGGTACCGTATATCTACCAGGTGTTCTCTCTCAGTAAACAGGTACAGTATATCTAACAGGTGTTCTCTCTCAGTACACAGGTACCGTATATCTAACAGGTGTTCTCTCTCAGTAGACAGGTACAGTATATCTAACAGGTGTTCTCTCTCAGTAGACAGGTACCGTATATCTACCAGGTGTTCTCTCTCAGTAAACAGGTACAGTATATCTAACAGGTGTTCTCTCTCAGTAAACAGGTACAGTATATCTAACAGGTGTTCTCTCTCAGTACACAGGTACCGTATATCTAACAGGTGTTCTCTCTCAGTAAACAGGTACAGTATATCTAACAGGTGTTCTCTCTCAGTAAACAGGTACAGTATATCTCACCTGGAGTCAGTACTAGGGGTTGAACTGTCAGGGGACACTACCTCTGTCGAGACAATATCTCTGTTGAAATAATATCATTATATGTTCCTGTTAGAATTTAACACATTGAAGTAGTAGTAGTAGTAGTAGTAGTAGTAGTGGTGGTAGTAGTAGTAGTGGTAGTAGTAGTAGTGGCAGTAGTAGTAGTGGTAGTAGTAGTAGTAGTAGTGGTAGTAGTAGTAGTAGTAGTAGTAGTAGTAGTGGTAGTAGTAGTGGTAGTAGTGGTAGTAGTAGTAGTAGTAGTGGTAGTAGTAGTAGTAGTAGTAGTGGTAGTAGTAGTAGTAGTAGTAGTAGTGGTAGTAGTAGTAGTGGTAGTAGTAGTAGTAGTAGTAGTGGTAGTAGTAGTAGTAGTGGTAGTAGTAGTAGTAGTAGTAGTAGTAGTAGTAGTAGTGGTAGTAGTAGTAGTAGTAGTGGTAGTAATAGTAGTGGTAGTAGTAGTAGTAGTAGTAGTAGTAGTAGTAGTAGTAGTATTAGTAGTAGTGGTGGTAGTAGTAGTAGTAGTGGTAGTAGTAGTAGTAGTAGTAGTAGTAGTAGTAGTAGTAGTAATAGTAGTGGTAGTAGTAGTAGTAGTAGTAGTAGTAGTAGTAGTGGTATTATTATTATTATTATTAGTAGTAGTAGTAGTAGTGGTAGTAGTAGTAGTGGTAGTAGTGGTAGTAGTAGTAGTAGTAGTAGTAGTAGTAGTGGTAGTAGTGGTAGTAGTAGTAGTAGTGGTAGTAGTAGTAGTAGTAGTAGTAGATTTAGTAGTAGTAGTAGTAGTAGTAGTAGTAGATTTAGTAGTAGTAGTAGTAGTAGTAGATTTAGTAGTAGTAGTAGTAGTAGTAGTAGTAGATTTAGTAGTAGTAGTAGTAGTAGTAGTAGTAGTAGTAGTAGTAGATTTAGTAGTAGTAGTAGTAGTAGTAGATTTAGTAGTAGTAGTAGTAGTAGTAGTAGTATATTTAGTAGTAGTAGTAGTAGTAGTAGTAGTAGATTTAGTAGTAGTAGTAGTAGTAGTAGTAGTAGTAGATTTAGTAGTGGCAGGTGGTAGTAGTAGTAGTTGTAATAATAAAGACCAAGGAGACCAAGGAGCTGCTATGCTACTACTATAAGAGTAGTAGTAGTAGTAGTAGATTTAGTAGTGACAGGTAATAGTAGTAGTAGATTTAGTAGTGAGAGGTAATAGTAGTAGTAGATTTAGTAGTGACAGGTAGTAGTAGTAGTAGATTTAGTAGTGACAGGTAATAGTAGTAGTAGATTTAGTAGTGACAGGTAATAGTAGTAGTAGATTTAGTAGTGACAGGTAATAGTAGTAGTAGTAGATTTAGTAGTGACAGGTAATAGTAGTAGTAGATTTAGTAGTGACAGGTAATAGTAGTAGTAGATTTAGTAGTGACAGGTAGTAGTGACAGGTAGTAATAGTAATAGTAGTAGTAGTAGTAGCTTTAGTAGTGGAAGGTAATAGTAGTAGTAGTAGATTTAGTACTGACAGGTAATAGTAGATTTAGTAGTAGTAGTAGTAGTAGATTTAGTAGTGACAGGTAGTAGTAGTATATTTAGTAGTGACAGGTAATAGTAGTAGTAGTAGATTTAGTAGTAGATTTAGTAGTAGCAGGTAATAGTAGTAGTAGATTTAGTAGTGACAGGTAATAGTAGTAGTAGATTTAGTAGTGACAGGTAGTAGTAGTAGATTTAGTAGTGACAGGTAGTAGTAGTAGATTTAGTAGTGACAGGTAGTAGTAGTAGTAGATTTAGTAGTGACAGGTAATAGTAGTAGTAGATTTAGTAGTGACAGGTAATAGTAGTAGTAGATTTAGTAGTGACAGGTAGTAGTAGTAGATTTAGTAGTGACAGGTAGTAGTAGTAGATTTAGTAGTGACAGGTAGTAGTAGTAGATTTAGTAGTGACAGGTAATAGTAGTAGTAGATTTAGTAGTGACAGGTAGTAGTAGTAGATTTAGTAGTGACAGGTAGTAGTAGATTTAGTAGTGACAGGTAGTAGTAGTAGTAGATTTAGTAGTGACAGGTAGTAGTAGTAGATTTAGTAGTGACAGGTAGTAGTAGATTTAGTAGTGACAGGTAATAGTAGTAGTAGATTTAGTAGTGACAGGTAATAGTAGTAGTAGATTTAGTAGTGACAGGTAGTAGTAGTAGTAGATTTAGTAGTGACAGGTAGTAGTAGTAGATTTAGTAGTGACAGGTAATAGTAGTAGTAGATTTAGTAGTGACAGGTAGTAGTAGTAGTAGATTTAGTAGTGACAGGTAGTAGTAGTAGTAGATTTAGTAGTGACAGGTAGTAGTAGTAGTAGATTTAGTAGTGACAGGTAGTAGTAGTAGATTTAGTAGTGACAGGTAGTAGTAGATTTAGTAGTGACAGGTAGTAGTAGTAGTAGATTTAGTAGTGACAGGTAGTAGTAGTAGATTTAGTAGTGACAGGTAGTAGTAGATTTAGTAGTGACAGGTAATAGTAGTAGTAGATTTAGTAGTGACAGGTAATAGTAGTAGTAGATTTAGTAGTGGCAGGTAGTAGTAGCAGTAGTAGTAGTAGTAGATTTAGTAGTGGAAGGTAATAGTAGTAGTAGTAGATTTAGTAGTAGATTTAGTAGTAGATTTAGTAGTAGCAGGTAGTAGTAGTAGTAGATTTAGTAGTGACAGGTAGTAGTAGTAGTAGATTTAGTAGTGACAGGTAGTAGTAGTAGTAGATTTAGTAGTGACAGGTAGTAGTAGTAGTAGATTTAGTAGTGACAGGTAATAGTAGATTTAGTAGTGACAGGTAGTAGTAGTAGTAGATTTAGTAGTGACAGGTAATAGTAGTAGTAGATTTAGTAGTGACAGGTAATAGTAGTAGTAGATTTAGTAGTGACAGGTAATAGTAGTAGTAGATTTAGTAGTGACAGGCAGTAGTAGTAGATTTAGTAGTGACAGGTAGTAGTAGATTTAGTAGTGACAGGTAGTAGTAGTAGTAGATTTAGTAGTGACAGGTAGTAGTAGTAGATTTAGTAGTGACAGGTAGTAGTAGATTTAGTAGTGACAGGTAGTAGTAGTAGATTTAGTAGTGACAGGTAATAGTAGTAGTAGATTTAGTAGTGACAGGTAATAGTAGTAGTAGATTTAGTAGTGACAGGTAATAGTAGTAGTAGATTTAGTAGTGACAGGTAGCAGTAGATTTAGTAGTGACAGGTAGTCGAGGTAAGAGGCTAGCTGGAGAGGGTAGAGGCTGGCGGGAGAGGGTAGAGGCTGGCGGGAGAGGGTAGAGGCTGGCGGGAGAGGGTAGAGGCTAGCTGGAGAGGGTAGAGGCTGGCGGGAGAGGGTAGAGGCTGACGGGAGAGGGTAGAGGCTAGCTGGAGAGGGTAGAGGCTAGCTGGAGAGGGTAGAGGCTAGCTGGAGAGGATAGAGGCTAGGTTGGAGAGGATAGAGGCTAGGTTGGAGAGGGTAGAGGCTAGCTGGAGAGGGTAGAGGCTATGGGGAGAGTGTAGAGGTTAGAGGCTGGGGGAGAGACTGAGCATGAGGGAGAGACAACCAGAGACACAGTTGGTCAGTAAGTTCCCCCCTAACCACTGGCCTATCAGAACTACAGACACAGTTGGTCAGTAAGTTTCCCCCTAACCACTGGCCTATCAGAACTACAGACACAGTTGGTCAGTAAGTTGCCTCCTAACCCCTGGTCCATCAGAACCAGAGACACAGTTGCACTGTGATGTATGGAGGAATGAATTAGTGTCTTATATAAGGGGTCTCCTCTCTTCCCACCTGTCTGATCCACTGAGAAGCTCCTGACTCCTAGATCCTGGGCTGGGAGGGATGGGCTTTACCAACTCCTCTTCTAGACTACACAGAAGAGAGGAGAGTCGAAATATAATTACAAGGCTTATAGTGTGACATGATACATTGTCGTATTAAATTTAAAAAATTGTAAAGATTTTTTTATTTTTTTATGTTGGAACAAACCCATTGGTGAGAGAGAGGAGATCATCAACTATGAGCTGAGGGATTGGCTCACCATGCAATCTGCAGACAAGACAGAGAGGACTTGAATAGAAGAGCACAACGGTTTACATCTAACTGACTGTTATAGCAGCAGCTAACAGACTATTATAACAGCAGCTAACAGACTATTATAACAGCAGCTAACAGACTATTATAGCAGCAACTAACAGACTGTTATAGCAACAGCTAACAGACTATTATAGCAGCAGCTAACAGACTGTTATAGCAACAGCTAACAGACTATTATAGCAGCAACTAACAGACTATTATAGCAGCAACTAACAGACTGTTATAGCAACAGCTAACAGACTATTATAGCAGCAACTAACAGACTGTTATAGTAGCAGATAACAGGCTATTATAGCAGCAGCTAACAGACTGTTATAGCAGCAACTAACAGACTGTTATAGAAGCAACTAACAGACTATTATAGCAGCAACTAACAGACTATTATAGCAGCAACTAACAGACTGTTATAGCAACAGCTAACAGACTATTATAGCAGCAACTAACAGACTGTTATAGTAGCAGATAACAGGCTATTATAACAGCAGCTAACAGACTATTATAGCAGCAGCTAACAGACTGTTATAACAGCTAACAGACTATTATAGCAGCAACTAACAGACTATTATAACAGCAGCTAACAGACTATTATAGCAGCAGCTAACAGACTGTTATAGAAGCAACTAACAGACTGTTATAACAGCTAACAGACTATTATAACAGCAACTAACAGACTATTATAACAGCAGCTAACAGACTATTATAGCAGCAACTAACAGACTATTATAACAGCAGCTAACAGACTATTATAGCAGCAACTAACAGACTGTTATAACAGCAGCTAACATACTATTATAACAGCAGCTAACAGACTATTATAGCAGCAACTAACAGACTATTATAGCAGCAGCTAACAGACTGTTATAGAAGCAACTAACAGACTATTATAACAGCTAACAGACTATTATAGCAACAGCTAACAGACTGTTATAGAAGCAACTAACAGACTATTATAACAGCTAACAGACTATTATAGCAGCAACTAACAGACTATTATAACAGCTAACAGACTGTTATAGCAGCAGCTAACAGACTATTATAGCAGCAGCTAACAGACTGTTATAGCAGCAACTAACAGACTATTATAGCAGCAACTAACAGACTGTTATAGCAGCAACTAACAGACTATTATAGTAGCAGATAACAGGCTATTATAGCAGCAACTAACAGACTATTATAACAGCTAACAGACTGTTATAGCAGCAACTAACAGACTGTTATAGCAGCAGATAACAGGCTATTATAGCAGCAACTAACAGACTGTTATAGCAGCAACTAACAGACTATTATAGCAGCAACTAACAGACTATTATAGCAGCAACTAACAGACTGTTATAGCAGCAACTAACAGACTATTATAGCAGCAACTAACAGACTATTATAGCAGCAGCTAACAGACTGTTATAGCAGCAGCGAACATACTATTATAGTAGCAGATAACAGGCTATTACAGCAGCACCTGGCTATCCATCATGCACACACTGCACAACACCTGTGTAAAACCACATTTAATTCTGTATCAAAAGTTGTTTGATCACTTCCTCTTTTGGTTCTATTTAAGGTACTTCACCAGCAGGATTGTGTTTTAATATTCACTGAGTATACAAAACATTAAGAACACCTGCTCTTTCCATGACAGACTGACCAGGTGCATCCAGCTGAAAGCTATGATCCCTTATTGATGTCACTTGTTAAATCCACTTCAATCAGTGTAGATGAAGAGGAGACAGGTTAAAGAAGGATTTTTAAGTCTTCAGACAATTGAGACATGAATTGTGTGTATGTACCATTGAGGGAGAATGGGCAAGACACAATATTTAAAAGCCTTTGAACGGAGTATGGTAGTAAGTGCCAGGTTCCACCAGTTTGTGTCGAGTACTGCAACGCTGCTGGGTTTTTCCATACTTAACAGTTTCACACGTGATTCAAGAATGGTCCACTGCCCAAAGGACATCCAGCCAACTTGACACAACTGTGGGAAGCATTGGAGTCAGCATGGGGCAGCATCCTTGTGGAACGCTTTCAACACCTTGTATTGTCCATAGCCCCAATGAATTGAGGCTGTTCTGAGGGGGGTGCAACTCATTATTAGGAAGGTGTTCCTAATGTTTTGTTCACTCAGTATAGAAGTATAGAATGACCGTTGACACCATGGGTGTATTCACTAGACACCAAACGGAAGCAAACGCCTGAAACAGGGAGGGACTAACCTGAAGGTGTCCAATAAACACTAGTTTTCATTGCAAAACATTTTGTTACGGTGTGCCCTAATGAATACACGTCGTTAGTAACCTACTGTAACCGGTTTCATATCACCCACTATGGCGTGAATGAGGAAGTGTGTCTCTGTGGTTTCCTACCTGTCCTCTGGCTCTGCTGGCTCTGTCCCTACTGGGTCAGGGACTCTGGAGCTATGGGGGATGGGAGATACACTTTGTGTTATTGGACTACAGCTATCTTTTATTTTATTTTATTTTTTACCTTTATTTAACCAGGCAAGTCAGTTAAGAACAAATTCTTATTTTCAATGACTGCCTAGGAACAGTGGGTTAACTGCCTGTTCAGGGGCAGAACGACAGATTTGTACCTTGTCAGCTCGGGGGTTTGAACTCGCAACCTTCCGGTTACTAGTCCAACGCTCTAACCACTAGCTACCCTTCCGCCCCGGTTCAAACTGTACAACTGACTAATGGAGGTTTTCTAAAGACAATGGGTTGGACCAACTTTAATAGTCTCACCCAGAGCCCTACCCATAATGTAAATAAAATGTTCTGGTCTCAACACTACACACACTGTGGTGCAATATACATGATCATTGTTTGGTCAATACGTCCAAATGTTTCTATCTATACTTATTCAAATGAATATATACAGTAATGAATCAATACTGTACCTGGATGAACCTGTGTCGAAGGAGATGAGTGTGTCAGACAGGGCTGTCAGAGTGTCCACTGGGGCAGGATCTGTCTTCACTGGTTTGTATGGGACAGGGGACACTGGGGAGACTACTTTCAACAGGACACTACTCTCTGGGGACAGCTCAGTGGCCACTTTGGTACGCCCTGGCTTCATGCCCTCATAAGGGTCAATCACTGCTGGGGTGTCAACTATGACAGGGGTTGGCATGAGGACGTCTTTCACACATACATGGATGTCCTCCACAGATACAGAAGGGACATCTTTCACAGATACAGGAGAGACATCTTTCACAGATACAGGAGAGACATCTTTCACAGATACAGGAGAGACGTCTTTCACACAAACAGGAGATACGTCTTTCACAGATACAGGAGGGAAGTCTTTCACAGATACAGGAGAGACGTCTTTCACAGATACAGGAGGGACGCCTTTCACAGATACAGGAGGGACGCCTTTCACAGATACAGGAGGGACGCCTTTCACAGATACAGGAGAGACGTCTTTCACAGATACAGGAGGGACGCCTTTCACAGATAGTGCAGCTGGTTCTTTGGGGACAGAGGGAGTCTCGGTGAAGACAGAGTCATCATTGTCTGTGATCACCACCCTTTAGACACACAAGAAAAACAACATGTCAGAAAAACTAAACATCTCCCGTCAAGCCTTTCCTTTCAAACAACATCATCATTTTCCATACGGGACAAAACAAGTCAAGACGGTTCTTTGACAGACATCAATTACCTTTTAGCCACAAAAGATGTAACATCTGTGGTCAGGGAGGTTTCTGGTGGTTTGTCAGTACAACTGTCAGGTGAACAGGAGAACAGGTGATAAGACACAAACAGAGGAATAGAGAGATGGAGAGAGAAAAAGAGATGGAGAGAGTGAAAGAGATGGAGAGAGTGAAAGAGATGGAGAGAGTGAAAGAGTGAAAGAGAGAAAGAAAGAGTGAAAGAGAGAAAGAGAAAGAAAGAAAGAAAGAAAGAAAGAAAGAAAGAAAGAAAGAAAGAAAGAAAGAAAGAAAGAAAGAAAGAAAGAAAGAAAGAAAGAAAGAAAAACAGAAAGGGAGAGAGCGAGAAAGAAAGAAAGAAAGAAAGAAAGAAAGAAAGAAAGAAAGAAAGAAAGAAAGAAAGAAAGAAAGAAAGAAAGAAAGAAAGAAAGAAAGAAAGAAAGAAAGGGAGAGAGCGAGAAAGAAAGAAAGAAAGAAAGAAAGAAAGAAAGAAAGAAAGAAAGAAAGAGAGAATGAAAGAAAGAAAGAAAGAAAGAAAGAAAGAAAGAAAGAAAGAAAGAAAGAGAGAATGAAAGAAAGAAAGAAAGAAAGGGAGAGAGCGAGAAAGAAAGAAAGAAAGAAAGAAATAAAGAGTGAAAGAGAGAAAGAAATAAAGAGTGAGAGAGAGAAAGAGAGAGAGAAAGAGTGAACGAGTGAAAGAGAGAAAGAGAGAGAGAAAGAAAGAGTGCTGGCTGTCTAAATGATAGACTGAGTACACTGCTGGCTGTCTAAATGATAGACTGATTACACTGCTGGCTGTCTAAATCATAGACTGATTACACTGCTGGCTGTCTAAATTATAGACTGAGTACACAGAATAGACTCTACTCTACTTAATAGAGTCCCTGCTGCCAGTAGACCTCTGACATTACTGCTGCCAGTAGAGCTGTGACATTACTGCTGTCAGTAGAGCTGTGACATTACTGCTGCCAGTAGAGCTGTGACATTACTGCTGCCAGTAGACCTCTGACATTACTGCTGCCAGTAGAGCTGTGACATTACTGCTGCCAGTAGACCTCTGACATTACTGCTGCCAGTAGAGCTGTGACATTACTACTGTCAGTAGACCTCTGACATTACTGCTGCCAGTAGACCTCTGACATTACTGCTGCCAGTAGACCTCTGACATTACTGCTGTCAGTAGACCTCTGACATTACTGCTGCCAGTAGAGCTGTGACATTACTGCTGCCAGTAGACCTCTGACATTACTGCTGCCAGTAGAGCTGTGACATTACTGCTGTCCAGTAGAGCTGTGACATTACTGCTGCCAGTAGAGCTGTGACATTACTGCTGCCAGTAGACCTCTGACATTACTGCTGCCAGTAGAGCTGTGACATTACTGCTGCCAGTAGAGCTGTGACATTACTACTGTCAGTAGACCTCTGACATTACTGCTGCCAGTAGAGCTGTGACATTACTGCTGCCAGTAGACCTCTGACATTACTGCTGCCAGTAGAGCTCTGACATTACTACTGCCAGTAGAGCTGTGACAATACTGCTGCCAGTAGAGTTGTGACATTACTGCTGTTGAGACATTACTGCTGACATTACTGCTGTCAGTAGAGCTGTGACATTACTGCTGCCAGTAGAGCTGTGACATTACTGCTGCCAGTAGAGCTGTGACATTACTGCTGTCAGTAGAGCTGTGACATTATTGCTGCCAGTAGAGCTGTGACATTACTGCTGCCAGTAGAGCTGTGATATTACTGCTGCCAGTAGAGCTGTGACATTACTGCTGCCAGTAGAGCTGTGACATTACTGCTGTCAGTAGACCTCTGACATTACTGCTGCCAGTAGAGCTCTGACATTACTACTGCCAGTAGAGCTGTGACAATACTGCTGCCAGTAGAGCTGTGACATTACTGCTGTCAGTAGAGCTGTGACATTATTGCTGCCAGTAGAGCTGTGACAGTACTTTATTTACCTGAAGCCATTGGATGTAGATGAGTTGGCAGCAGGCTTGGTGTCTGTCTCGGTAAAAACCCCTCTGAAAAAATATATACGATTATTCACCTTTTGGATTATTCACAATTAATGAATGAATTACATTGAATAAGCAGTTGATCAAGTGATGCAATGGTGGAGGTCTGTTTTACCTGATCCTGGAGATGGTGCTCTTTATTTAGGAACCAGAAGTTTGTGGGCAGTTTATGATGAAGAACATGTTTTGTGGTTTGTGTTGAGGTGGGAGTTAGTGTGTAGTGTTGAGGTGGGAGTCCGTGTGTAGTGTTGAGGTGGGTGTCAGTGTGTAGTGTTGAGGTGGGTGTCAGTGTGTAGTGTTGAGGTGGGAGTCAGTGTGTAGTGTTGAGGTGGGTGTCAGTGTGTAGTGTTGAGGTGGGAGTCCGTGTGTAGTGTTGAGGTGGGTGTCAGTGTGTAGTGTTGAGGTGGGTGTCAGTGTGTAGTGTTGAGGTGGGAGTCAGTGTGTAGTGTTGAGGTGGGTGTCAGTGTGTAGTGTTGAGGTGGGTGTGTAGTGTTGAGGTGGGTGTGTAGTGTTGAGGTGGGTGTCAGGGTGTAGTGTTGAGTTGGGTGTGTAGTGTTGAGGTGGGGTTGTAGTGTTGAGGTGGGTGTGTAATGTTGAGGTGGGTGTCAGTATGTAGTGTTGAGGTGGGTGTGTAGTGTTGAGGTGGGTGTCAGTGTGTAGTGTTGAGTTGGGTGTGTAGTGTTGAGGTGGGGTTGTAGTGTTGAGGTGGGTGTCAGTGTGTAGTGTTGAGGTGGGTGTGTAGTGTTGAGGTGGGTGTGTAGTGTTGAGGTGGGTGTGTAATGTTGAGGTGGGTGTCAGGGTGTAGTGTTGAGGTGGGTGTGTAATGTTGAGGTGGGTGTCAGTGTGTAGTGTTGAGGTGGGTGTGTAGTGTTGAGGTGGGTGTCAGTATGTAGTGTTGAGGTGGGTGTCAGTGTGTATTGTTGAGGTGGGTGTGTAGTATTGAGGTGGGTGTCAGTGTGTAGTGTTGAGGTGAGTGTCAGTATGTAGTGTTGAGGTGGGAGTCAGTGTGTAGTGTTGAGGTGGGTGTCAGTGTGTATTGTTGAGGTGGGTGTGTAGTGTTGAGGTGGGAGTCAGTGTGTAGTGTTGAGGTGGGTGTCAGTGTGTATTGTTGAGGTGGGTGTGTAGTGTTGAGGTGGGTGTGTATTGTTGAGGTGGGTGTGTAGTGTTGAGGTGGGTGTCAGTGTTTACCCATTTTCTGCAGGTCTGGTGGGGGAGGGAGGGGTCTTGGATGTGGGAGAGGCTATTGGGCTGGTGTCTATAGGGGCTCCATTCAGTCGATTCACTTTAACTTCTGCCATCCTGTTCAGATAGGGAGAGAGAGAGGGGGTAGGAGAGAGGGAGAGGGAGAGAGGGGGAGAGAGGGAGGAGGAGATAGGGAGAGCGAGAGGGAGAGAGAGGGGGTAGGAGAGAGGGAGATGGAGAGAGAGCGAAAGAGAAAGAGAGAGGGTAGGAGAGAGAGAGAGGGAGAGCGAGAGGTGGTAGGAGAGAGAGAGAGAGAGAGAGCGAGAGGTGGTAGGAGAGAGAGAGAGAGAGCGAGAGGTGGTAGGAGAGAGAGAGAGAGAGAGAGAGAGAGGTGGTAGGAGAGAGAGAGAGAGAGAGAGAGAGAGAGAGCGAGAGGTGGTAGGAGAGAGGGTATGAGAGAGAGAGAGAGAGAGAGAGAGAGGGGATAGGAGAGAGAGAGAGAGAGAGAGAGAGAGAGAGAGGATAGGAGAGAGAAAGAGGGCATTAGAGTGGGGAGAGACATTGAATAGGATATGAGTGGAACCTCATCCCTAGTGTTAACTGATACCACGTAGAGAGATCTGTCTGATAAACCAGACTAATGTGACTAACTTCATTCTAATGACTTTGTTTCTCTGTCTCTCTGTCTCTCTGTCTCTCTGTCTGTCTGTCTGTCTGTCTGTCTGTCTGTCTGTCTGTCTGTCTGTCTGTCTGTCTGTCTGTCTGTCTGTCTGTCTGTCTGTCTGTCTGTCTGCGTTACCATGGTTTCTCCTCCTCTGTTTCAGACTGAGGTTCACTGAGTCTCTGCATCCAGCTGGCATCTCCCTTCAGCTTGGTCCGAACCTTAGAGGTCTTCAACACTGATGCTCTGTCCCCCTCTGAAACACACACAGTACACACGTTAGACAGAAACACACACACACACACACACACACACACACACACACACACACACACACACATTAGACAGAAACACACACACATGCACAAATGCACATGTACATAATGAAACAATCACACACACACACACACATACCATCTGAATAAGAGAAAACAGCATTATGATACATACTTCACACTGATCACACCGCAGGAATGGATGGAACTATGGTGCAATAAACATGGTATCCATCACCTCGTCCCCATGGTATGGACCTACTACCACATCTTACAATGGCAGGAAACACACTATCACATGCTCATCCTACTGAAATCAGCTCAGTCAGTCAGTAAACCTGTCAACTCACCTTTTGACATAGTCGGGTGATTCCTCTGCTGGCTCCCAATCTGGTTCCTATGATTCCTCTGCTGACTCCCAATCTAGTTCCTATGATTCCTCTGCTGGCTCCCAATCTGGTTCCTATGATTCCTCTGCTGGCTCCCAATCTGGTTCCTATGATTCCTCTGCTGACTCCCAATCTGGTTCCTATGATTCCTCTGCTGGCTCCCAATCTGGTTCCTATGATTCCTCTGCTGGCTCCCAATCTGGTTCCTATGATTCCTCTGCTGGCTCCCAATCTGGTTCCTATGATTCCTCTGCTGGCTCCCAATCTGGTTCCTATGATTCCTCTGCTGGCTCCCAATCTGGTTCCTATGATTCCTCTGCTGGCTCCCAATCTGGTTCCTACGATTCCTCTGCTGACTCCCAATCTGGTTCCTATGATTCCTCCGCGGGCTCCCTGAGTACCACAGACAGCAGTACAGACACAGGTTAGTTTATGTGTCGGGGGGCTAGGGTCAGTCTGTTATATCTGGAGTTATTTCTCCTGTCTTATCCGGTGTCCTGTGTGAATTTAAGTATGCGCTCTCTAATTCTCTCTTTCTCTCTCTCGGAGGACCTGAGCCATAGGATCATGCCTCAGGACTACTTGGCATGATGACTCCTTGTTGTCCCCAGTCCACCTGGCCGTGCTGCTGCTCCAGTTTCAACTATTCTGCCTGCGGCTATGGAACCCTGACCTGTTCACCAGATGTGCTTCCTGTCCCAGACCTGCTGTTTTCAACTCTCTAGAGACAGCAGGAGCGGTAGAGATACTCTGAATGATCGGCTATGAAAAGACAACTGACATTTACTCCTGAGTTGCTGACCCTCTACAACCACTGTGATTATTATTATTTGACCATGCTGGTCATTTATGAACATTTGAACATCTTGGCCATGTTCTGTTATAATCTCCACCCGGCACAGCCAGAAGAGGACTGGCCACCCCTCATAGCCTGGTTCCTCTCTAGGTTTCTTCCTAGGTTTTGGCCTTTCTAGGGAGTTTGTCCTAGCCACCGTGCTTCTACACCTGCATTGCTTGCTGTTTGGGGTTTTAGACTGGGTTTCTGTACAGCACTTTGAGATATCAGCTAATGTAAGAAGGGCTATATAAATAAATTGGATTTGATTAAGAGAAGTTGGGTCCAGAAACAAGCCCTAGTCTCTGTCCCACTTGGTCCTTGTGTATATTTGATAAGATTGGACCTCTTGGTGTACAGTATTGGTATCGGTGTTGGACTGACACACTCTGGGTTGCAGGCCATTCGGGCTACCCCTCTAGTTTGTTCTACAACTGTTTAGTCTCTGTCAAAATCAGGGTTGGCAGTTTCCCTCTCCTCCTGTAAGGAACAGGAACATGTGATAGACATTCCACAGTCATCCTTTAATTATGCAGGTGAGCCTGTCCTACCACTTTCTGCCGAACGACCAAACATACCCTCTGTCAGCCAAAGATAGATGGACACACACACATACACACGCACACACACATACACACGCACACACATACACACGCACAGACACATACACACACATGCACACGCAAACTGGAGCAAACATTCCCTCTGTCAGCCAAAGATAGATGGACACACACACACATACACACGCACACACACATACACACGCACACACATACACACGCACACACACATACACACACATGCACACGCAAACTGGAGCAAACATTCCCTCTGTCAGCCAAAGATAGATGGACACACACACATACACACGCACACACACATACACACGCACGCACACACAAACTGGAGCAAACATACCCTCTGTCAGACAAAGATAGATGGACACACACACACACACGCATTGCACACACAAACTGGAGCAAACATAAATCCTCAATGTATGGTTTTAGAAGTAGGGTCTGAGATGTTAATTAAAACCTGGTCTGCTTGCTTTTTCTCACAAATATTCTATTTAAATATTCAATGAAGTGGCTTGATAGATTGGTTTGATAGAAATTAACTACAAATATATTACACAATTCACAGGTGTCTTTCTCTTATCCCTAATCAAACACAAACGGCTCACTCACATTTCTCCTCAGGAAACTGAAAGCAAGTGGAAATTGTAATAAAACACTGTTATGATTTTTCCTAATCAAACGACAGGCAAAGTTGACCTCTTTGTCAAATAAAATGGAGTGCTGTCAATTTCACTATGTAAATGACGCCCCAGTGGTAAATTCACATCCTGAGGCAGTGGAATGTCTCTTTCTGAATATCTTCTGCCAGTGAGGACAGATCAAATAGACTGAAGGCTTAGATACTGTATTGATCATACATGATACACACCAGTCTACACACATGATACATTTTACAAGATACACACCACCAGCACACACACACACACACACAGACACACACACACACACACACGTTAAATGATAAGGTACGGTAAGGGAGCAGAAGGATGGAAAGGCTCATATGACAGGCAATTATGGCAAACAAGGCACAGAGAATAATGGTTCTGGGAGGACAAACAGACTGCCTGACAACCATCGTAGATGTCTGTCAGGGTCTGAGGATTTAGCATAACATTAAACCATTAGCAAAGGATATGATTGATTATATTCCTGATCTATACTGATTGAAAAAGAGAGGGTCAAGAAAGAGAGAATCCACATTCTAAGCCCTGACAAACATGGCACAAAATAACCTAATAAGCAACAGGAGTAAAAAGTACCTACTTTCACTGGATACTGTATCCACAGTCTCCCAAACTGTAGAGAATCCCACACAGGTAGAGTGAGAGCAGGTGAGGGACAAAAGTATAGGTAAAAGATTGCTAGGTCTGTGTGTGAACGGAGAGAGGGCGTGTGACTAGCTGTGTGACAAGCTGACAGGTGTTTGAACAGATACGGACGTGGACACAGACGTGGACACAGACTAGCTCAGACAGTCCTAGAGGCTACGCCACCACCCAGGGGGTGTGTGTGTTTGTGTAGGGGTGAGATTGGTAAGAAGTGAGTTTTGTTTACTGCTTATTCCCCTCTCTTTTAACACATACCTGAGAGCCAGGTGAGCAGGAACATACTTGGCATAGCCAGTAGGAGTGTAGAGCATGACCCAAACACACACACACAGAGACACACACACAGGTGTAACGGATGTGAAACGGCTAGCTTAGTTAGCGGTGCGCGCTAAATAGCGTTTCAATCGGTGACGTCACTTGCTCTGAGACCTTGAAGTAGTAGTTCCCCTTGCTCTGCAAGTGCCCCGGCTTTTGTGGAGCGATGGGTAACGATGCTTCGTGGGTGTCAGCAGAGGGTCCCTGGTTCGCGCCCGGGTATGGGCGAGGGGACAGTCTAAAGTTATACTGTTACACAGGCTCCTATAAAACTGTTTCTCTCATGCTTACTGGACAGGGAGACATCAGAAAGAGACATCAACACATCTGAGAACAGTGACTGTAGATATTCTCTAACAACTGGGTCACACTTCAAAGCCTACGTGTTAAATAAACACCAGGACTGCGATTTGCTTTGTAATGTTACGAGTTCAATAAGCCTCTCTATTTCTCTTCCAAACTAGAGGCAATGATGATGTAGCCCCATTAAAACATGCCTCATCTTGATAAGGTGTGATTAAGTTAATAGCAGTCTCTTGTAAGACAGACCTGGGTAACACTGTCAGTCGGCTGACCTATGAATAGTTAAACCATGGGACCATGAGGTGTAGATGTAGGCAGAACAGGGTGTTAGGTCACAGATGTGTGTGTGTGTGACACACTTTCTCAGAACACCTGCGTCCTCCAACATCTACCATCTGCTCCAAAGCACAGTTGTCAATAGCAACATAATAGATTAACTCTCAAAATGAACATCCACACCAGATAGTGTTTACAGTACACAACCCTGCCCTTATTTAGTCTTATTCAAATAGATTAGGGTGGAGACATGGGAGGGATGTCTATTTACTCAGTCATACAGGTTCACTGTAGTAGAGTGTAAGGATGAGGAAACTGCTTGGTTTTAGTGCCAATGTTTCACTTCAGCTCATAGTCAGTGTAAACTGTGAAGTCTATTGCACCTGCTTGCTCTTTCCTCATCCCTCTCTCTCCCCTACACTCTGAGGGCTAAACCAGTTAAGCAGCTCAGCCTAGCAGCAGTGAGTCTTACCATGGCTCATTATACTAGAAGGAATGTCAGGCATTTCAACCTAAACCCTGCCCTCTCTCTCCCCCGCCCGCCCTCACACCTGAACCCCGCCCTCCTGAGTTATGGTGGATAGATGCAAACAGACAGCCAACTCTATTTTCTAATGAGGGTGAACAAACTTTATTATATGTTAATTCCTATACAAACACATTCTATGTTCACGTTTTAATAAACTGTACAATGTTTAGATTAAGGGAATGTAAGGCATAAGATTGTATTTGAAATGAACTGCATGACTGCTTGTGATTTAAATGAACAAACTGCATGATGGCTTGTGATTTGTATAAGAGACTAGAAACAAGATGGCTGTAGAGGGAAAACAGTCACAGTACATCAAAATGAGTGCTCATGAATAATGGCAAGAGGAAGTGCTGGAAACAATGTTAGATTGTGTATCCACATTGAGAAGAAATGTGTGCTGCTCTCTATTGGTGAAGAGAGGTACTGAAGCCAGGCAAAACATGTGTTACTGACTGTCCTAGGAAAGGTGAGAGTTCACAGATCCTCATAAGTCCACAGACATGAGAGCGAGAGCACCCATTTCACAGGCTTATACCCCCAGTTAGTATTATGGGCCCACAAATATATCAGAGTTTGAAAAGAAAACTTTTTTGTTACCTAAAGAACAAGACTCAAGACACTGGTGAGGGTATGAAACAGTCCGACCCTTCGGGTTGAATCTTAACTTGATAACTGTACACAACTCACAGCTTCAAATGTTTTTCTCCCATTGACAGCAGTGATTAATGTGCATAGATCAAGTTAGGACTCAAGTGAGGTTCTGTACCACTAGCCTGGAATCTAAACTGATACGATCCATTTCACCATTGTTACACGGAGCATATCAGTTTGGTTTCCAGGCTACCATATTGCAGGTAGTCATCAGGCTCCATGTCGTAGATGAGGATAGCTCTCCACCGTGCGTCTGATTCCATCCTTTAGACCGACCACAGGCTTGTACCCCATGTCCTGCTTGGCTCTGGAGCAGCTGTAGAAGTGGTGTTTACCTGCCAGGGCCACCCTCATGGGGGTGAAGGTGGGTTTGAAGGCCACTAGGGGGCGTAGTAACAGAGACAGCAGCCACAGCAGCAGAGCCAGCCCGTAGACTAGTGTGTAGGGAAGGTTGTAGCGCGGAGCAGCGTAGCCCAGACCTACTAGAATATCTGACATGAAGTCCCAGAACCGGACAGGCTCGTCATTAGTGATGTGGTACGCCTGGAGGGAGGAAGGGGGAGACGAGAAAGATCAGTCAATACGGATTGAGAAAAATGTTAAATGTTGACAGAGTTGGCCTCCCGGGTGGTGCAGTGGTTAAGGGCGCTGTACTGCAGCGCCAGCTGTGCCACCAGAGACTCTGGGTTCGCGCCCAGGCTCTGTCGTAACCGGCCGCGACCGGTAGGTACGTGGGGCGATGCACAATTGACCTAGCGTCGCCAAGGTTAGGGAGGGTTTGGCCGGTAGGGATATCCTTGTCTCATCGCGCACCAGCGACTCCTATGGCTGGCCGGGCGCAGTGCACACTAACCAAGGTTGCCAGGTGCACGCTGTTTCCTCAGACACATTGGTGCGGCTGGCTTCCAGGTTGGATGTGCGCTGTGTTAAGAAGCAGTGCGGCTTGGTTGGGTTGTGTATCGGAGGACGCATGACTTTCAACCTTCGTCTCTCCCGAGCCCATACGGGAGTTGTAGCGATGAGACAAGATAGTAGCTACTAAAACAATTGGATACCACGAAATTGGGGAGAAAAAGGGGTAAAAAAAATGTTTAAAAAATAAAAATGTTGACAGAGTTAGAGAAAGACATTTCACTGGTTAGAACCCAATATTGTCCACCAGTTGGCTCTTTTCACTTTTGGAACCGTCTGGTATCACAGCGCCTCAGAAAAGGACTTGAATGGAGAGGGAAGAAAATCCAGCGGGAGTTTATTGGCTGATCTCTCTGTCCATCAACATCTAGCACAGGAATGGGCGACTTTGATAGGTGTAGGGCCACGACAAATCAGAACTCATGAGGGGCCTGCCGTTGCTCGTGGGCCTGCGTATTATGATATCGGAGTCAGACTGACTAATCAAATGGGGGACTAACCCAGTCGGTAATTCAAACACGATGAAAAGTTTAGATAGCTGGTCGCTAAACTAACTTAGCAAAGTAAAAAAAAAAAAATGTTAGCTGACATAACAGCAGTAGAACCAAATTTCCAAATTCTAACTCGCAACATTAAGTTGAGACCCCGACTGAGTTCACCCAAAAACTTGCCCATCCCTGGTATAGCATAACCCTTAGAACCTCCACATTTGTGAATATCAGAGTCCAAGCAGCGCAAGTGATTTAATGTAGGCTAAACAAGGAAGTGAGTTGGGGAAATTGGAAAGTATGCATCTCCCGAGTGGCGCAGCGGTCTAATGCTCTGCATCTCAGTACTAGAGGCGTCACTACAGACCCTGGTTCAGCGGTCTAATGCTCTGCATCTCAGTACTAGAGGCGTCACTACTGACCCTGGTTCAGCGGTCTAATGCTCTGCATCTCAGTGTTAGAGGCGTCACTACAGACACCCTGGTTCGAATCCAGACACAACCGGCCGTGATTGGGAGTCCCATAGGGCGGCACACAACTGGCCCGGCGTCGTCCGGGTTAGGGTTTGGCCGGTGTAGGCCGTCATTGTAAATAAGAACTTGTTCTAAAATGACTTGCCTAGTAAATAAAAAGGTTACCGGTAAATAAATAAAAACTAGTTTTCACATATAAACTTTATATGCCCAAACTTAGGATCAATTGGGCTTCCCAAATATAACACTGACCCCAAAACAAGATGGCCGCTGAGATGGAAAATTAATTTGAACTGACGATTTGTCTTTTTTAAGTCCCATTTAAGTCAGCTGTAGCAGGCTCTCTCCCGCCTCCATTTTAACCCACACCCCTTTCAAGTACCACTTTGTTGCACAGTATTTCCAGGCTCTATAATCGGGATCTTGGGACTATAAAAAGGCTCAATCTGCATTTTTGGTGAAATTGAGTAATTGACATGGCCTTGTTCTGGTTAATGTTCTCTACACACATACATATTACTCTAAATACATATTACTCTAAATACCCCCATTTGTGTTGTTAAGTTCAAAAGAATAGAAGATTACATTTCCAATGAGGGTTGGAACTTTAAAGCCAATTATCTCAGAATCATCTTTTAGCAGGTAGAACATTAATAGTCCCCGACCTCTGAACACCGTTTGTTACAACCAATGTTCCCTCAACAAAAAAAAAATGTCACCACCGAGCAAATGTAAGGTCTGCTGAGAGCAAACCTGAAGGTTGTGAAATCCTGTGCAACTTCTGACACACGTTTACTGTGAACACAGAGGCTGTACTTGTTTTAAGTTACAGTTAACAGTGGCCATGTATGCTACTGTGGCTATTTGATCATAATGTAGACCTACCAGAGTGGACTACCATCACAAACAATGGAGAAAATGCATCCCGTAACATTTTAACATGGAAATAACTGTCCTATCATTCAGCCTACAGTAGCAGCCAATGTGTGGTGTTCAATGTAGAGCTACATTCCATGAGACTTTTGAAAAAATCATGCAGGGCTTGACATTAACCTGTTTATCCACTTGTCCTTCAGACATTGAGGTGACGGAAAATGTGTTGCTTGATGCAAGAAACCACTTCAAAATAAAAAAACATTAATCCCATTGCATTACTACAGAGAATCAGACAAATTATGCTACCCTATGCCTATTGGCTACTTAACTTATTCAAGACCGTCTCAAAATACAACACTGCCCCTTTAAGACATAAAACAGCTCTTTACCTGACTCGCTTTTCAAAGATGTCTAGAAATGCACATTTGTGCTCTTGTAGGACGCAACCACTGCCCCATCGCTGACTAGAAATTAACTAGTCAGACCCCATTGAGAACAGGGTCTGAACTTACTAGCAAAGGATATTAACAAATAGCACACGTGGCTACACGCAACTCTCGCTTTGATCTCAAAACAAGCGCATCTACTCGTGACCGCTCATCCTGTAAACACAGTCCAGTTAAAAGTGAAGATCACAGATCCATATGGCAATGGCTATTTGCATATAGGCCTACTGCAGTGCTGATTAGTTATGGCGCGCCGTTCTGTGTCGAGTACGGCCCTGACGCGTACCTGTCAATGCAATAGAATCCTACTCCAATGCACTCTGCCTACAAGAAAATCTCTTGCACAGTTAGTCTTGCATAGTATGTTGCATTGAAAGCGGCTAATATTGTGTTGATTCGATAACAATTCCCACAGTAAAGAGGAACATTGACCGTGTTAACTAAAGGGGAAAACGCAAGAAAGGTGGGTGAAGTACAATCTCGTGCTTCCCTGCAAGGACAGCTGTTTCTTCTGTGCAGCAGTCCGATTGAGAGCTGCGCGCCCAGTTTATAGAGAACATTGGTTGGAACCCAACAAATATTTTGCGAGTGAGAAAGGCATCTTTCTTCAAACACACTACAGTTGACCCCATTGGTCATCATCACACAGTTGTACAGTGCAGGCAGGTCTACTGTATGAGATGGTTCCTACCTTGCCACAGATAGGAGACTCTGGCCTCAGACTCTCAGCAGACAGGATGAGTCCATGAACTACATTGTCCACGAAGGTGAAATCCACCAGGTTAGAACCATCACTACAGAGACAGAAGACATAGTTGGCAGAGAGAGAGACAACGTCAAACAAGGGCAGCGTCATATGGGGCTGCAGGTAGCCTAGTGGTTAGAGCGTTGGGACAGTAACCCAAAGGTTGCTAAATTGAATCCCCGAGCTGACAAGGTAAAAATCTGTCGTTCTTCCCCTGAACAAGGCAGTTGTTGTTGTTCCTAGGCAGTCATTGTAAATAACAATTTGTTCTTAACCGACTTGCCTAGTTACATTTTTTAAATCCATAAAACATTAACTTTGGTCTAGTTAAGAGTCCATGTTACATTCCAGACTGACCCGATGATGAACTTCATATTGCCCCTGCGTGCCGTGTCGACCAGGATGGGCACCAGCTGGGGGTCCCGGGGGCCGAAGATACCGTGAGGTCGGATGGCCACTGTCAGGAGGCCCTTCTCCTTGTCACAGGCCTTCAGAACCAGCTGAGACACCAGGCAGACAAGATGGAGATAGAAGAGAATATTATTGTTTTAATGTGGAGCCTGTTACATGTCTGGACAGCATCAATGTCTAAATGTTCTACAAGTTCTCCCCCCCTAGCAATGCTCTGGTACCATTAACATAACTATGTTAAGGCTATTCTACAAAATAAACAAGCTCCCTTCTCCTGTTCTGTGTGTAGTAGTGTCCTCACCTTCTCCTGTTCTGTGTGTAGTAGTGTCCTCACCTTCTCCTGTTCTGTGTGTAGTAGTGTCCTCACCTTCTCCTGTTCTGTGTGTAGTAGTGTCCTCACCTTCTCCTGTTCTGTGTGTAGTAGTGTCCTCACCTTCTCTTGTTCTGTGTGTAGTAGTGTCCTCACCTTCTCCTGTTCTGTGTGTAGTAGTGTCCTCACCTTCTCCTGTTCTGTGTGTAGTAGTGTCCTCACCTTCTCCTGTTCTGTGTGTAGTAGTGTCCTCACCTTCTCCTGTTCTATCTTGGTCTCTGTGTAGTAGTAGTGTCCTCACCTTCTCCTGTTCTATCTTGGTCTCTGTGTAGTAGTGTCCTCACCTTCTCCTGTTCTATCTTGGTCTCTGTGTAGTAGTGTCCTCACCTTCTCCTGTTCTATCTTGGTCTCTGTGTAGTAGTGTCCTCACCTTCTCCTGTTCTATCTTGGTCTCTGTGTAGTAGTGTCCTCACCTTCTCCTGTTCTATCTTGGTCTCTGTGTAGTAGTGTCCTCACCTTCTCCTGTTCTGTGTGTAGTAGTGTCCTCACCTTCTCCTGTTCTGTGTGTAGTAGTGTCCTCACCTTCTCCTGTTCTGTGTGTAGTAGTGTCCTCACCTTCTCCTGTTCTGTGTGTAGTAGTGTCCTCACCTTCTCCTGTTCTGTGTGTAGTAGTGTCCTCACCTTCTCCTGTTCTGTGTGTAGTAGTGTCCTCACCTTCTCCTGTTCTGTGTGTAGTAGTGTCCTCACCTTCTCCTGTTCTGTGTGTAGTAGTGTCCTCACCTTCTCATGTTCTGTGTGTAGTAGTGTCCTCACCTTCTCCTGTTCTATCTTGGTCTCTGTGTAGTAGTAGTGTCCTCACCTTCTCCTGTTCTATCTTGGTCTCTGTGTAGTAGTGTCCTCACCTTCTCCTGTTCTATCTTGGTCTCTGTGTGTAGTAGTGTCCTCACCTTCTCCTGTTCTATCTTGGTCTCTGTGTGTAGTAGTGTCCTCACCTTCTCCTGTTCTATCTTGGTCTCTGTGTGTAGTAGTGTCCTCACCTTCTCCTGTTCTATCTTGGTCTCTGTGTGTAGTAGTGTCCTCACCTTCTCCTGTTCTGTGTGTAGTAGTGTCCTCACCTTCTCCTGTTCTGTGTGTAGTAGTGCCCTCACCTTCTCATGTTCTGTGTGTAGTAGTGTCCTCACCTTCTCCTGTTCTATCTTGGTCTCTGTGTAGTAGTGTCCTCACCTTCTCCTGTTCTATCTTGGTCTCTGTGTAGTAGTGTCCTCACCTTCTCCTGTTCTGTGTGTAGTAGTGTCCTCACCTTCTCCTGTTCTGTGTGTAGTAGTGTCCTCACCTTCTCCTGTTCTGTGTGTAGTAGTGTCCTCACCTTCTCATGTTCTGTGTGTAGTAGTGTCCTCACCTTCTCATGTTCTGTGTGTAGTAGTGTCCTCACCTTCTCCTGTTCTGTGTGTAGTAGTGTCCTCACCTTCTCCTGTTCTATCTTGGTCTCTGTGTGTAGTAGTGTCCTCACCTTCTCCTGTTCTATCTTGGTCTCTGTGTGTAGTAGTGTCCTCACCTTCTCCTGTTCTATCTTGGTCTCTGTGTGTAGTAGTGTCCTCACCTTCTCCTGTTCTATCTTGGTCTCTGTGTGTAGTAGTGTCCTCACCTTCTCCTGTTCTATCTTGGTCTCTGTGTGTAGTAGTGTCCTCACCTTCTCCTGTTCTATCTTGGTCTCTGTGTGTAGTAGTGTCCTCACCTTCTCCTGTTCTATCTTGGTCTCTGTGTAGTAGTGTCCTCACCTTCTCCTGTTCTATCTTGGTCTCTGTGTAGTAGTGTCCTCACCTTCTCCTGTTCTATCTTGGTCTCTGTGTAGTAGTGTCCTCACCTTCTCCTGTTCTATCTTGGTCTCTGTGTGTAGTAGTGTCCTCACCTTCTCCTGTTCTGTGTGTAGTAGTGTCCTCACCTTCTCCTGTTCTGTGTGTAGTAGTGTCCTCACCTTCTCATGTTCTGTGTGTAGTAGTGTCCTCACCTTCTCCTGTTCTATCTTGGTCTCTGTGTAGTAGTGTCCTCACCTTCTCCTGTTCTATCTTGGTCTCTGTGTAGTAGTGTCCTCACCTTCTCCTGTTCTATCTTGGTCTCTGTGTGTAGTAGTGTCCTCACCTTCTCCTGTTCTATCTTGGTCTCTGTGTAGTAGTGTCCTCACCTTCTCCTGTTCTATCTTGGTCTCTGTGTAGTAGTGTCCTCACCTTCTCCTGTTCTATCTTGGTCTCTGTGTAGTAGTGTCCTCACCTTCTCCTGTTCTATCTTGGTCTCTGTGTAGTAGTGTCCTCACCTTCTCCTGTTCTATCTTGGTCTCTGTGTAGTGTCCTCACCTTCTCCTGTTCTATCTTGGTCTCTGTGTAGTAGTGTCCTCACCTTCTCCTGTTCTGTGTGTAGTAGTGTCCTCACCTTCTCCTGTTCTGTGTGTAGTAGTGTCCTCACCTTCTCCTGTTCTGTGTGTAGTAGTGTCCTCACCTTCTCCTGTTCTGTGTGTAGTAGTGTCCTCACCTTCTCATGTTCTGTGTGTAGTAGTGTCCTCACCTTCTCCTGTTCTATCTTGGTCTCTGTGTAGTAGTAGTGTCCTCACCTTCTCCTGTTCTATCTTGGTCTCTGTGTAGTAGTGTCCTCACCTTCTCCTGTTCTATCTTGGTCTCTGTGTGTAGTAGTGTCCTCACCTTCTCCTGTTCTATCTTGGTCTCTGTGTGTAGTAGTGTCCTCACCTTCTCCTGTTCTATCTTGGTCTCTGTGTGTAGTAGTGTCCTCACCTTCTCCTGTTCTGTGTGTAGTAGTGTCCTCACCTTCTCCTGTTCTGTGTGTAGTAGTGTCCTCACCTTCTCCTGTTCTGTGTGTAGTAGTGTCCTCACCTTCTCATGTTCTGTGTGTAGTAGTGTCCTCACCTTCTCCTGTTCTATCTTGGTCTCTGTGTAGTAGTGTCCTCACCTTCTCCTGTTCTGTGTGTAGTAGTGTCCTCACCTTCTCCTGTTCTGTGTGTAGTAGTGTCCTCACCTTCTCCTGTTCTGTGTGTAGTAGTGTCCTCACCTTCTCATGTTCTGTGTGTAGTAGTGTCCTCACCTTCTCCTGTTCTATCTTGGTCTCTGTGTGTAGTAGTGTCCTCACCTTCTCCTGTTCTATCTTGGTCTCTGTGTGTAGTAGTGTCCTCACCTTCTCCTGTTCTATCTTGGTCTCTGTGTGTAGTAGTGTCCTCACCTTCTCCTGTTCTATCTTGGTCTCTGTGTGTAGTAGTGTCCTCACCTTCTCCTGTTCTATCTTGGTCTCTGTGTGTAGTAGTGTCCTCACCTTCTCCTGTTCTGTGTGTAGTAGTGTCCTCACCTTCTCCTGTTCTGTGTGTAGTAGTGTCCTCACCTTCTCATGTTCTGTGTGTAGTAGTGTCCTCACCTTCTCCTGTTCTATCTTGGTCTCTGTGTAGTAGTGTCCTCACCTTCTCCTGTTCTATCTTGGTCTCTGTGTAGTAGTGTCCTCACCTTCTCCTGTTCTATCTTGGTCTCTGTGTGTAGTAGTGTCCTCACCTTCTCCTGTTCTATCTTGGTCTCTGTGTAGTAGTGTCCTCACCTTCTCCTGTTCTATCTTGGTCTCTGTGTAGTAGTGTCCTCACCTTCTCCTGTTCTATCTTGGTCTCTGTGTAGTAGTGTCCTCACCTTCTCCTGTTCTGTGTGTAGTAGTGTCCTCACCTTCTCCTGTTCTGTGTGTAGTAGTGTCCTCACCTTCTCCTGTTCTGTGTGTAGTAGTGTCCTCACCTTCTCATGTTCTGTGTGTAGTAGTGTCCTCACCTTCTCATGTTCTGTGTGTAGTAGTGTCCTCACCTTCTCCTGTTCTATCTTGGTCTCTGTGTGTAGTAGTGTCCTCACCTTCTCCTGTTCTATCTTGGTCTCTGTGTGTAGTAGTGTCCTCACCTTCTCCTGTTCTATCTTGGTCTCTGTGTAGTAGTGTCCTCACCTTCTCCTGTTCTATCTTGGTCTCTGTGTAGTAGTGTCCTCACCTTCTCCTGTTCTATCTTGGTCTCTGTGTAGTAGTCGATGGGCTTCTTGGCGTAGGGAAGGTCTTCTCTCCCATCCTTAATGTCTGTTCCTTCAAACACCACACTGGCACTGCTGGTCAGAACCACTTTCTATGGCACAGGCAGAAACACACCTAAACTTAGTCAGTATAGGGGACTATCTATCCACTTGATCAGTAATTACATTAAATTATGGAGAATGTACAGGTATTTTAACAGAGCATTTCTTTCATTGAATTTAGTTTGTCTTTGTAACATATTGTATGACAGGCCTATGTGTTTAATAGTAACCCTATACTGCCCCCTACCTGTACTCCAGCCTCAGTGCAGGCCTGTAGGACAGTGTGTGTCCCCTGGATGTTGACTCTCTGGAACAGAGCCTTGTCATCACTGGCTGGGGCTGGAGAGGCACAGTGGAACACCAGGGAGACACCTTGGAGGGCTGTTAGGAGAGCCTGGGATAGGGCCACATACACAATGATGCCCAGATGCAGACACACATAGGACGCACACAGACAAACACAGGCCTAACATGTACACATGAGGCACAAAGGCCATAGACCATAACAAGGTCATATAGCTGGCCCCAACCAGCTCAGTGCACAGACCCTTCACAGACAGACAGAGACACTCACCTGTTTGTCACAGAGGTCTCCCTGGTGGAAGGTGACTCCTGGTAGTTCGTAGCTCTGTCTGATGTCAAACACCGACACAGTGTAGCCTTTACCCAACAGCTTCTCTACCAGGTGTCTACCCAGGAATCCTGAGCCCCCGATCACTGCACACCTCTTACTGCTCTGTAGCGGATAGAGCGACAACATTCATTAAAGACAGACTATGATACAATGAAACGGACATGCATGAGACATAGGAGAAGAACCAAAAAATAGCCAGAACATGTGGTATATAGCTCAGAACTTGATATGTTCTTCAAACTACCGCGCACTCACCGGTCGTATGCGCGTGGCCATGACAAACTGCAGGAGCGTCGTCGGTGTTGGGAAACAAACTGACAGAGAAATTTGAGTATTTGTTTAAAGTTCCCTCGTTCGAAAACAGTTTGACGAGATCATGTCACACGGACAATTGAATCATGATGAAGACTACAAGCAAACACATTTAGGCTTATTTCAAGACAAGTTTATAATATAAAGACACTTTAATATGCTATCAAATAAGTGAAAAATTTTAACCATTCACCTGTTCAATCTGTTTTACAACAATATAAATCGACCCGCGCACAATTAATAAACCCTGTATCAGCTGAGCCCGAGAGGCGCTCCCGTTGGGTAGACGGGAGTTTGGGTGTAAAGGTGACAGGCTCGAACAGCCAATGCAGTGGAGCCTACGTCAAAGAACGCCACTGCTCTGACCAACCGGGACATATCCACCGTGAGACCACACCCACAGTGGGTAGCTATAGAAGTGTAAACGCCCCTAAACCTGATCCTGTATCCGTTGTTATATTTCCCACAGATAAATTGGCGCACGGAGAACAGATTCTGGATCAGAGCTCCAACCATTAATCTAGCCAATTGTCATATAACGTTTTATACCACATGTCATCAACAACCAATAATCTTCTCGCCCGACTCGATGCACTCGATTTAGCTTGCTCGGCACGTTCATACGAATTGTTTCCATTCTGAATGTGGCATTTTGTATACCCGGCGTGCAGAAGGATTATCATAGCACAGACATAATACTGCGCTCATTGACTGGAAATCTTCATTTTATTAACTTAATTTATTAGCCCAAAATTATATTAAGCCTATTGTAACATTGAGATATAATAACTGCATATCTGTTATTGCAGCCCCTGTAATAAACGGTCCGGTCTTCTGTCTATGATCTCATCCCCGCCTAGATGATAGGAGGAGAGAGAGGAGGGACGTAAACATATTACACAGAGCACTCTTCAGTAAATCTACGGTTCTCTTGTGTCTGTCTTCGCGAGTGATCATCTGAAATGGTGAGTAGACTAATGCTGGAGCGCAATTAATTAACGGTGTTGCAGTTCTGTTTTGACGCTCCTTGTGCTTCTGCTACAAAATGACAAGAGGCCTCGCTACGCTGAGGCTCCCACAACCTATATTAACCCTAACTGGCTGTGCGATAGAAATACCAGGCTTGCTTATTACTCAATCAATGGAAGCACGTGCATATTATCTGAAAGGGTTAATAATGGGGTGTGAATAAATTGAATGAAAAAAGTAGTGGTGCATATTTTCCCATGTCTACGCTAGCCTTCTGTTGCCAGCTATCTGTAAATAATCAGCTATAGTGACAGTCATGTTTTATTTATTAGTACTTAAATCATCGCCCTATTTATGGTATGTTTCCCCTAGGCTATCTGACTTTACATTGGGGCGGCAGGGTAGCCTAGTGGTAAGAACAAAGAAAGGTTGCAAGTTCAAATCCCTGAGCTGACAAGGTACAAATCTGTCGTTCTGCCCCTGAACAGGCAGTTAACCCAATGTTCCTAGGCCATCATTGAAAATAAGAATTTGTTCTTAACTGACTTGCCTAGTTAAATAAAGTTTTTTTTTAAATTAAATGACCTTTTGCAGATACAAGATGACTTGTCTATACATATAAATTAAAATCACACCCTTCTAAGGCTTTCCATTTCTCTTTATCTCCTGGCTACATCTCAATAACTGAATCTAGCTGGACTGAAGGAGATTAGACAAGGAATCTACTTAAGACCATTGAGATACGCCCATCAAGCCTTAATGTGTTTCCTTGTTGCCATCGCTAGGCAACCAGTGTAAAGAGGCCGTCCCTGGGTCCGGTCCCTCCCCCCAGGAAGAAGTCCAACCCCAAGTCAGAGCTCACTGAGGAACTGAAACAGGAGATCAGAGAGGCCTTTGAACTGTTCGACACCGACGCCTCCGGATACATTGATGTCAAGGAGCTAAAGGTCAGGGGTCAGAGGTTCAGGGTTAGGGGTTATGCACAGGGACAATATTTGTGTAACATGATGTACTACAGTACCCATAGTACAGTGTCGGTCAACAAAGATCGTCCTGGGGAGCTACAGGGTGTTTTTGTTCCAACTCAACACTAACACACCTGGTTTTAACCAACTCATCTGTTTTTATCTATCTCTCTCAATTCAATTCAAGGGCTTTATTGTCATGGGAAACATATGTTAACATTGGTCTTTATTGGCATGGGGAAACATATGTTAACATTGGTCTTTATTGGCATGGGAAACATATGTTAACATTGGTCTTTATTGGCATGGGGAAACATATGTTAACATTGGTCTTTATTGTCATGGGAAACATATGTTAACATTGGTCTTTATTGGCATGGGGAAACATATGTTAACATTGGTCTTTATTGTCATGGGGAAACATATGTTAACATTGGTCTTTATTGTCATGGGGAAACATATGTTAACATTGGTCTTTATTGGCATGGGGAAACATATGTTAACATTGGTCTTTATTGTCATGGGAAACATATGTTAACATTGGTCTTTATTGGCATGGGGAAACATATGTTAACATTGGTCTTTATTGTCATGGGAAACATATGTTAACATTGGTCTTTATTGTCATGGGGAAACATATGTTAACATTGGTCTTTATTGTCATGGGGAAACATATGTTAACATTGCCAAAGCAAGTGAAGTAGATAATGAACAAAAGTGAAATAAACAATAAAAATTAACAGTCAACATTACACATACAGATGTTCCAAAAGAATAAAGACATTACAAATGTCATATTATGTGTATATATATATATATATATATATATATATATATATATATATATATATACAGTGTTGTAATGATGTGCAAATAGTTAAAGTACAAAAGTTCAAATAAATCAACATAAATATGGGTTGTATTTCAAATAAAATCGAATCAAATTTTATTTGTCACATACACGTGGTTAGCAGATGTTAATGCGAGTGTAGCGAAATGCTTGTGCTTCTAGTTCCAACAATACAGTAATAACCAACAAGTAATCTAACTAACAATTCCAAAACTACTGTCTTATACACAGTGTAAGGGGATAAAGAATATGTACATAAGGATATATGAATGAGTGATGGTACAGAGCAGCATAGGCAAGATACAGTAGATGGTATCGAGTGCAGTATATACATATGAGATGAGTATGTAAACAAAGTGGCATAGTTAAAGTGGCTAGTGATACATGTATTACATAAGGATGCAGTCGATGATATAGGGTACAGTATATACGTATGCATATGAGATGAATAATGTAGGGTAAGTAACATTATATAAGGTAGCATTGTTTAAAGTGGCTAGTGATATATTTACATCATTTCCCATCAATTCCCATTATTAAAGTGGCTGGAGTTGAGTCAGTGTCAGTGTGTTGGCAGCAGCCACTCGATGTTAGTGGTGGCTGTTTAACAGTCTGATGGCCTTGAGATAGAAGCTGTTTTTCAGTCTCTCAGTCCCAGCTTTGATGCACCTGTACTGACCTCGCCTTCTGGATGATAGCGGGGTGAACAGGCAGTGGCTCGGGTGGTTGATGTCCTTGATGATCTTTATGGCCTTCCTGTAACATCGGGTGGTGTAGGTGTCCTGGAGGGCAGGTAGTTTGCCCCCGGTGATGCGTTGTGCAGACCTCACTACCCTCTGGAGAGCCTTACAGTTGTGGGCGGAGCAGTTGCCGTACCAGGCGGTGATACAGCCCGCCAGGATGCTCTCGATTGTGCATCTGTAGAAGTTTGTGAGTGCTTTTGGTGTTTGTTCTTCTGTCTCTCTCTAGGTTGCTATGAGGGCGCTGGGGTTTGAGCCGAAGAAAGAGGAGATTAAGAGGATGATAACAGAGGTGGATAAGGACGAAACAGGAAAGATCTCATTCTCTGATTTCCTCACCGTCATGACTCAGAAGATGGTAAGAAAAACAACATTGTGAATTTTAAAAAATCATAATAATTGTCAAAAATTATTTACTGTCAAGAACAAACACTGTCAGTGTTTGTAACATTGTAAAAGCTATAAAAATAAATAAAAAGAGTCGCACACTGTGTAAACCACCGTTTCGGCATCACTGTGCCTTCTTCAGGGTGATGTCATAAATACTTGAACCAGGTTATGTAGACAAACTGTGCAATTAGTTCAACCAATGACAATAGTGAGGTGTGTCATAATTATTAGGGTGATTGGAATAAATTGAGTGAAAAAGTTTAAAAGACAATAGTTTACAGCATGTTGAATATATTAGGCTGTTATCACATGGCAACATAAATAGATATTGTACATAATATTAGCATCAACATGTTGTTTAATTTCATTTCACACATATGTTTGCCTTCAATTTAATATAATTTTTGTTACATGTAATCTTTTGGTTTAACCATAATGCACAATAAGCATCATCAACAGGGGACATATTGGGTGTACGCTGATCAGCTGGGGAAATAATATATTCATGAAAACATTTTTTAAAAATTGTTCTTAAGAAGAGCCTGAGATCAAAGTCAATATTTAGACCACCAGGGATCAATGTTTTTAGACAGGATATCCTGTAGGTCTTCTTCTGTAGACGTATGATCTCGATGTTACCTCCTCTCCTTGGTAGAGCAACATGCTCAATGTCTGTGTATTTGAGGGAGGAGATGGGATGGTTAGCTTCAACAAGGTGCGCTGCTACTGGATAGTCAGTGTTCTTACACCTGATTGAGCTGCGGTGTTCAGCTCTGCGTTGTTTTAATTGTCTTTTCATTTGTCCTACGTAGGCTTTTCCACATGAACAGGTGATGAGATAGATTACTCCCTTTGTCTTGCATGAGATGATACTCCTAACAGGGATTGTTTTCGACCTGTATGTGGGTGTCTGAAGAAGGATGTTTTTGTAGTGCCATTTAGAAACGTTAGACGTCAGAGAGTCGATTGCTGCTACACTGGGTCTACCTGGGGGAGGAGACACTGGGTCTACCTGGGGGAGGAGACACTGGGTCTACCTGGGGGAGGAGACACTGGGTCTACCTGGGGGAGGAGACACTGGGTCTACCTGGGGGAGGAGACACTGGGTCTACCTGGGGGAGGAGACACTGGGTCTACCTGGGGGAGGAGACACTGGGTCTACCTGGGGGAGGAGACACTGGGTCTACCTGGGGGAGGAGACACTGGGTCTACCTGGGGGAGGAGACACTGGGTCTACCTGGGGGAGGAGACACTGGGTCTACCTGGGGGAGGAGACACTGGGTCTACCTGGGGGAGGAGACACTGGGTCTACCTGGGGGAGGAGACACTTATTTGTGTGATTTAGCGACTGTATAAAAAGTTGGTAGCTTAGGAAATTTCACACATAGAAATTTCACACATAGAAATTCACATTTGTCCTTATTCAAAACAGCTTTCCACTGTGGATGTGATATTGTGCTGGAGAGGAGGTAACATGGAGATCAGACTCATACAGAGGGAGACCTACAGGATATACTGTCTTAAAACATTGACCCCTAGTGGTCTGAATATTGACTTTGATCTCTAGGTCCTTCTTACGAACAGTGGTGTAAAGTACTTAAGTAAAAATACTTTAAAGTACTAAGTCGTTTTTTGGGGGGAATCTGTACATTACTATTTACATTTTTGACAATTTTTGCTTTTACTCCACTACATTTCTAAAGAAAATAATGTACGTTTTACTCCTTTCATTTTCCCTGACACCCAAAAGTACTCATTACATTTTTAATGCTTAGCAGCACAGGAAAATTGTCTAATTCACGTACTTATCAAGAGAACATCCCTGGTCATCCCTACTGCCTCTGATCTGGCAGACTCACTAAACAGAGAACATCCCTGGTCATCCCTACTGCTTCTGATCTGGCAGACTCCCTAAACACACATGCTTAATTTGTTAATTATGTTTGAGTGTTGAACTGTGCCTGTGTGGCTGTCAATTTTTTAAACAAGAAAATGTTGTCGTCTGTTTTGCTTAATATAAGAAATGTATAATGATTTATACTTTTACTTTTGATACTTAAGTACATTTCAAACCAAATACTTTTAGACTTTTACTCAAGTACTATTTTACTGGGTGACTTTCACTTTTACTTGAGTCATTTTCTTTTAAGGCATCTTTACTTTTACTCAAGTATGAAAATTGGGTGCTCAAGTGAACAAAGTCTTATAAATGAATATATTATTTCCCCAGCTGATCAGCGTACACCCAATATGTCCCCTGTTGATGATGCTTATTGTGCATTATGGTTAAACCAAAAGATTACATGTAACAAATTATATTTATTGGAAACAAATATATATGTGAAATTAAATTACATTATTGTTTATGTTGATACTAATATTATGTACAATATCTATTTGTTGCCATGTGATAACAGCCTAATATATTCAACATACTGTAAACTATTGTCTTTTAACAGTTTCACTCAATTAATTCTAATCACCCTAATAATTATGACACACCCCTCACTATTGTCATTGGTTGAACTAATTGCACAGTTTGTCTACATAACCTGGTTCAAGTATTTATGACCACCCTGAAGAAGGCACAGAAATTGCAAATCGTTGGTGGTTTACCCAATACATTTCTGTGGGTTTATATATAGAGTGTGACTTTTTATAGCTTACAGTTTATTCACCGTTAGTCAACACCTCGACACTAAATCATTTTCTCTGGGTGTGCGCCAGCTCATGCTTTTTATTCGTGCTTGTAACATTGCAATTTAGCAACAAAAAAATGTGACAGGAGTTGTACATTTTAGTTCCCAACTACAGTGCATTTGGAAAGTATTCAGACCCCTTGACAGGTTTTTAGAATAAAATAAACTGAAATACCTTATTTACATAATTATTCAGATCCTTTGCTATGAGACTTGAAATTGAGCTCAGGTGCATCCTGTTTCCATTGATCATCCTTGATGATTCTACAACTTGATTGGAGTTCACCTGTGGTAAATTCAATTGATTGGACATTTATCTGGAAAGGCACACACCTGTCAATATCAGGTCCAACAGTTGACAGTGCATGTCAGAGAAAACAACATGAGTTGGAAGGAATTGTCCATAGAGCTCCGAGACAGGATTGTGTCGAGGCACAGTTCTGTGGAAGGGGACCAATGTCTGCAGCATTGACGGTCCCAAAAACACAGTAACCTCCATCATTCTTAAATGGAAGATGTTTGGAACCCCCAAGACTCTTCCTAGAGCTGGCTGCCCGGCCAAACTGAGGAATTAGGGGAGAATGGCCTTGGTCAGGGAGGTGACCAAGAACCTGATGGTCACTCCGACACAGCTCTAGAGTTCCTCTGTGGAGATGGGAAAACCTTCCAGAAGGACAACCATCTCTGCAGCACTCCAACAATGCCTTTATGGTAGAGTGTCCAGACAGAAGCCAATCCTCAGTAAAAGGCACATGACAGCCCGCTTGGAGTTTGCCAAAAGGCACCTAAAGACTCTCAGACCATGAGAAACAAAATTCTCTGGTTTGAAGAAACCAAGATTGAACTCTTTGGCCTGAATGCCAAGCGTCTCGTCTGGAAGAAACCTGGCACCATCCCTACGGTGAAGCATGGTGGTGACAGCATCATGCTGTGGAGATGTTTTTCAGTGGAAGGGACTGGGAGACTAGTCAGTATCGAGGGAAAGATGAACAGAGCAAAGTACAGAGAGATCCTTGATGAAAACCTGCTCCAGAGTGCTCAGGACCTCAGACTGGGGCAAAGGTTTCACCTTCCAACAGAACAACAACCCTAAGCACACAGCCAAGACAATGCAGGAGTGGCTTCGGGACAAGTCTCTGAGTGTCCTTGAGTGGCCCAGCCAGAGCCTGGACTTGAACCCAGTCGAACATCTCTAGAGAGACCTGAAAATAGTTGTGCAGCGACACTCCCCATCCAACCTGACAGAGGATCTTGAGAGGATCTGCAGAGAAGAATGGGAGAAACTCCCCAAATACAGATGTAACTAGCTTGTAGCATCATACCCAAGAAGGTTTGAGGCTGTAATTGCTGCCAAAGGTGCTTCAACAAAGTACTGAGTAGGTCTACACTCCGGCGCCGACAGAGATGGCCGCCTCGCTTCGCGTTCCTAGGAAACTATGCAGTTTTTTGATTTTTTTACGTGTTATTTCTTACATTGGTACCCCAGGTCATCTTAGGTTTCATTACATACAGTCGAGAAGAACTACTGAATATAAGATCAGCGTCAACTCACCATCAGTACGACCAAGAATATGTTTTCCGCGACGCGGATCCTGTGTTCTGCCTTACAAACAGGCCAACGGAATTGATTCCAGGCAACGACCCCAAAAAACGACTTCGTAAAAGAGGGAAACGTAGCGGTCTTCTGGTCAGACTCCGGACACGGGCACATCGTGCACCACTCCCTAGCATTCTTCTTGCCAATGTCCAGTCTCTTGACAACAAGGTTGATGAAATCCGAGCAAGGGTAGCATTCCAGAGGGACATCAGAGACTGTAATGTTCTCTGCTTCACGGAAACATGGCTCACTGGAGAGACTCTATCCGGGGCGGTGCAGCCAACGGGTTTCTCCACGCATCGCGCCGACAGAAACAAACATCTTTCTGGTAAGAAGAGTGGCGGGGGCGTATGCCTCATGACTAACGAGACATGGTGTGATGAAGGAAACATACAGGAACTCATCCTTCTGTTCACCTGATTTAGAATTCCTCACAATCAAATGTAGACCGCATTATCTACCAAGAGAATTCTCTTCGATTATAATCACAGCCGTATATATCCCCCCCCAAGCAGACACATCGATGGCTCTGAACGAACTTTATTTAACTCTTTGCAAACTTGAAACCATTTATCCGGAGGCTGCATTCATTGTAGCTGGGGATTTTAACAAAGCTAATCTGAAAACAAGACTCCCTAAATTTTATCAGCATATCGATTGCGCAACCAGGGGTGGTAAAACCCTGGATCATTGTTACTCTAACTTCCGCGAGGCATATAAGGCCCTGCCCCGCCCCCCTTTCGGAAAAGCTGACCACGACTCCATTTTGTTGATCCCTGCCTACAGACAGAAACTTAAACAAGAGGCTCCCACGCTGAGGTCTGTCCAACGCTGGTCCGACCAAGCTGACTCCACACTCCAAGACTGCTTCCATCACGTGGACTGGGACATGTTTCGTACTGCGTCAGATAACAATATTGACGAATACGCTGATTCGGTGTGCGAGTTCATTAGAACGTGCGCTGAAGATGTCGTTCCCATAGCAACGATAAAAACATTCCCTAACCAGAAACCGTGGATTGATGGCAGCATTCGCGTGAAACTGAAAGCGCGAACCACTGCTTTTAATCAGGGCAAGGTGTCTGGTAACATGACCGAATACAAACAGTGCAGCTATTCCCTCCGCAAGGCTATCAATCAAGCTAAGCGTCAGTACAGAGACAAAGTAGAATCTCAATTCAACGGCTCAGACACAAGAGGCATGTGGCAGGGTCTACAGTCAATCACGGACTACAAGAAGAAACCCAGCCCAGTCACGGACCAGGATGTCTTGCTCCCAGGCAGACTAAATAACTTTTTTGCCCGCTTTGAGGACAATACAGTGCCACTGACACGGCCTGCAACGAAAACATGCGGTCTCTCCTTCACTGCAGCCGAGGTGAGTAAGACATTTAAACGTGTTAACCCTCGCAAGGCTGCAGGCCCAGACGGCATCCCCAGCCGCGCCCTCAGAGCATGCGCAGACCAGCTGGCCGGTGTGTTTACGGACATATTCAATCAATCCCTATACCAGTCTGCTGTTCCCACATGCTTCAAGAGGGCCACCATTGTTTCTGTTCCCAAGAAAGCTAAGGTAACTGAGCTAAACGACTACCGCCCCGTAGCACTCACTTCCGTCATCATGAAGTGCTTTGAGAGACTAGTCAAGGACCATATCACCTCCACCCTACCTGACACCCTAGACCCACTCCAATTTGCTTACCGCCCAAATAGGTCCACAGACGATGCAATCTCAACCACACTGCACACTGCCCTAACCCATCTGGACAAGAGGAATACCTATTTGAGAATGCTGTTCATCGACTACAGCTCGGCATTCAACACCATAGTACCCTCCAAGCTCGTCATCAAGCTCGAGACCCTGGGTCTCGACCCCGCCCTGTGCAACTGGGTACTGGACTTCCTGACGGGCCGCCCCCAGGTGGTGAGGGTAGGCAACAACATCTCCTCCCCGCTGATCCTCAACACTTGGGCCCTACAAGGGTGCGTTCTGAGCCCTCTCCTGTACTCCCTGTTCACCCACGACTGCGTGGCCACGCACGCCTCCAACTCAATCATCAAGTTTGCGGACGACACAACAGTGGTAGGCTTGATTACCAACAATGACGAGACGGCCTACAGGGAGGAGGTGAGGGCCCTCGGAGTGTGGTGTCAGGAAAATAACCTCACACTCAACGTCAACAAAACTAAGGAGATGATTGTGGACTTCAGGAAACAGCAGAGGGAACACCCCCCTATCCACATCGATGGAACAGTAGTGGAGAGGGTAGCAAGTTTTAAGTTCCTCGGCATACACATCACAGACAAACTGAATTGGTCCACTCACACAGACAGCGTCGTGAAGAAGGCGCAGCAGCGCCTCTTCAACCTCAGGAGGCTGAAGAAATTCGGCTTGTCACCAAAAGCACTCACAAACTTCTACAGATGCACAATCGAGAGCATCCTGGCGGGCTGTATCACCGCCTGGTACGGCAACTGCTCTGCCCTCAACCGTAAGGCTCTCCAGAGGGTAGTGAGGTCTGCACAACGCATCACCGGGGGCAAACTACCTGCCCTCCAGGACACCTACACCACCCGATGTTACAGGAAGGCCATAAAGATCATCAAGGACATCAACCACCCGAGCCACTGCCTGTTCACCCCGCTATCATCCAGAAGGCGAGGTCAGTACAGGTGCATCAAAGCTGGGACCGAGAGACTGAAAAACAGCTTCTATCTCAAGGCCATCAGACTGTTAAACAGCCACCACTAACATTGAGTGGCTGCTGCCAACACACTGACATTGACACTGACCCAACTCCAGCCACTTTAATAATGGGAATTGATGGGAAATGATGTAAATATATCACTAGCCACTTTAAACAATGCTACCTTATATAATGTTACTTACCCTACATTATTCATCTCATATGCATACGTATATACTGTACCCTATATCATCGACTGCATCCTTATGTAATACATGTATCACTAGCCACTTTAACTATGTCACTTTGTCTACATACTCATCTCATATGTGTATATACTGTACTCGATACCATCTACCGTATGCTGCCCTGTACCATCACTCATTCATATATCCTTATGTACATATTCTTTATCCCCTTACACTGTGTATAAGACAGTAGTTTTGGAATTGTTAGTTAGATTACTTGTTGGTTATTACTGCATTGTCGGAACTAGAAGCACAAGCATTTCGCTACACTCGCACTAACATCTGCTAACCATGTGTATGTGACAAATAAAATTTGATTTGAGTAAAGGGTCTGAATACTTATGTAAATGTGATATTTCCGTTTTTTATTTTTTATACATTTGCAAAAATTTCTAGAAACTTGTTTTTGATGAAAGGGGGGAAAAAACAATTGAATCCATTTTAGAATAAGGCTAACTGAACAAAATGTGGAAAAAAGTCAAGAGGTCTGATTGCTTTCCGTGTGTGTGTATATGAGTGTTGTATTACGGGGTATGTTATTGATAGTGTATCACAATGCATTATTGTGTTGTAACTGTCTACCAACCCAGGCTGAGAAGGATTCTAAGGAGGAGATCCTGAAAGCATTCCGTCTGTTTGATGATGATGAGACGGGGAAGATCTCCTTCAGGAACCTGAAGAGGGTCGCTAAGGAACTGGGAGAGAGCCTGACTGACGAGGAACTGCAGGTGAGGTATACATCTGGACAGCACTGTATATACACACACACACACACACACACACACACACACACACAGACAGCACCTTTTCCCCAAACCTGGAGAGTACTGTACACACAGCGTGAACATACAGGATGATTTAGGTTAGGATACAAGATTGCTTTAAAACAAAAAATAATAATAATAATTTAAAGATAAATATACTGGTCTACTGCTAAGGCTTCTGTTTAATTGGTTTACTGTGAATCTGCTGTCTCCTGTATCCTCTCCTCCCTGTCCGTTTTCCCTCTTCCCTTTCCGCCCCCTGCTTCCTCTCCTCCCTTTCCGTCCCCTGCTTCCTCTCCTCCCTGTCCCGTTTTCCCTCCTTCCTTTCCGCCCCCTGCTTCCTCTCCTCCCTGTCCCGTTTTCCCTCCTCCCTTTCCTTCCCGTTTCCTCTCCTACCTTTCCATCTCTCTCCCCCTCATACCTACCTACCTCCACTCTTCTAGGAGATGATCGAGGAGGCAGACAGGGATGGAGACGGAGAGGTGAACCAGGGAGAGTTCCTCCGCATCATGAAGAAGACCAGCCTGTACTGAGACTAGACCAGGGTGTTATGGGGTGGAGGGTGATGTTTGGGACATACAGGGGCAGAGGAGACTATGGTTTGGTTTTACATGTTATGTACTAGTCAAGTCATTACTCAGTTATCCAGGCCTGTCCTAGTTTAATTAGACAACTTCCTTTTCTTGTCTCCTTCCTTATCTCCTTGCTGTCACGACCTTTCATCAGTTAGATATTCTTTATAGCTCTTCTCTTTCTTTTAGTTAGAATGCTGGTAGAGTCCCAAAACAGTGCTTTCATCTATCTATGCCCTGTTTCACATTTCATATGTGTCATCGTGAAGGTTAATGGGACAAGGGAAGGAAGCTCTTTAGGACGCCTAGGGTCTATCCCTAGACATTCCCTCCAACACTCACCTCCTCTATCCCTAGACATTCCCTCCAACACTCACCTCCTCTACCCCTAGTCACCCCTTCCCCTCCAACACCCCCCTCTCTACCCCTAGTCACCCCCTCCCCTCCAACACCCCCCTCTCTACCCCTAGTCACCCCCCTCTACCCCTTGGCACCCCTCCCCTCCAACACAACCCTCCTCTACCCCTTGGCACCCCCTCCCCTCCAACACCCCCCACTCCTCTACCCCTTGGCACCCCCTCCCTCCAACACCCCCCACTCCTCTACCCCTTGGCACCCCCTCCCCTCCAACACCCCCGCCACTCCTCTACCCCTTGGCACCCCCTCCCCTCCAACACCCCCGCCACTCCTCTACCCCTTGGCACCCCTCCCCTCCAACACCCCCTCCTCTACCCCTAGGCACCCCCCCCTCCAACATCCCCCTCCTCTCTACCCCTAGGCACCCCCTCCCCTCCAACACCCCCTCCTCTACGCCTTGGCACCCCCTCCCCTCCAACACCCCTCTCCTCCAACATCCCCCTCCTCTACCCCTAGGCACCCCCTCTCCTCCAACATCCCCTCCTCTACCCCTAGGCACCCCTCCCCTCCAACACCCCCTCTCCTCCAACATCAACCTTATAACTCTAATGTAAAGTGAAAGTTGTGACTGTATTTTTCTTCTTCGTATTGTTGTATTTGTGTCTCTATGAATTATCTACAGTATGATCTCCTGTATTGAATGTTTTGTACGTATAAACTGCATGTGCAGATATATATTGATATTTAAGAAATTCATTAATGAAATACCTTTTTAAGCAGTTTTTTTTCAGTGTATTCGTAAGACAAGTTCATGGTGCTGTATCAACATGTTCTGACCATATGCATCCATGTACTGTGTTGGAGAAGTCTCTAGAAAGAAAGATTTCCCTGACCAAGATGGCTGTCCTATAATCATGTTGCCAGTGTCCATTCCAGTGTTACACACGTCCATATTTAATCTCTAGTCGAATGTTAGTACATTACAGTGCCTTGCGAAAGTATTCGGCCCCCTTGAACTTTGCGACCTTTTGCCACATTTCAGGCTTCAAACATAAAGATATAAAACTGTATATTTTTGTGAAGAATCAACAACAAGTGGGACACAATCATGAAGTGGAACGACATTTATTGGATATTTCAAACTTTTTTTAACAAATCAAAAACTGAAAAATTGGGCGTGCAAAATTATTCAGCCCCTTTACTTTCAGTGCAGAAAACTCTCTCCAGAAGTTCAGTGAGGGTCTCTGAATGATCCAATGTTGACCTAAATGACTAATGATGATGATAAATACAATCCACCTGTGTGTAATCAAGTCTCCGTGTAAATGCACCTGCACTGTGATAGTCTCAGAGGTCCGTTAAAAGCGCAGAGAGCATCATGAAGGACAAGGAACACACCAGGCAGGTCCGAGATACTGTTGTGAAGAAGTTTAAAGCCGGATTTGGATACAAAAAGATTTCCCAAGGTTTATACATCCCAAGGAGCACTGTGCAAGCGATAATATTGAAATGGAAGGAGTATCAGACCACTGCAAATCTACCAAGACCTGGCCGTCCCTCTAAACTTTCAGCTCATACAAGGAGAAGACTGATCAGAGATGCAGCCAAGAGGCCCATGATCCCTCTGGATGAACTGCAGAGATCTACAGCTGAGGTGGGAGACTCTGTCCATAGGACAACAATCAGTCGTATATTGCACAAATCTGGCCTTTATGGAAGAGTGGCAAGAAGAAAGACATTTCTTAAAGATATCCATAAAAAGTGTCGTTGCTGATTGCAGGGTACTGTGGAATATTCCATGAATCAATTATGAGTCTGTGCTCTTTGGCTATGTTGCCAATATTTGGGTTCCAGGAATACAATTCTACTCTCTCACTTCTGAGTTCTGGAGTATTCATGACATTTCAACTGAGATCAGGTCAACTTTAGTTCACCACGTTGAGGTATAAAAACATTGGTTATCCCAATAATCTCTCCTTTGCACCAGTTTACTTTCCTTTGTCGCGTAAAAATCCTTACAGCGTAAAAATCCCCACAATTCAACTTCATTGATGAAAAAGGAAATGAGTGGCCTCCTGAGTGGTGCAGCGGTCTAAGGCATTGCATCGCAGTGCTTGAGGCATTACGACAGACCCGGGTTTGATCCCAGGCTGTGTCACAACTGCCGGTGACCGGGATTCCCATAGGGCGGCTCACAATTGGTCCAGTGTCATCCGGTTTAGGAGAAGGTTTGGCCGGGGGTGTTTTTACTTGGATCATTGTGCTCTAGCGACTCCTTGTGGCCGGCCGGGCCCCTGCAGGCTCACCACGGTCATCAGTTGAGCAGTGTTTCCTCTGACACGTTGGTGTGGCTGGCGCCCGGGTTAAGCGGCTGTTAAAAAGTGCGGTTTGGCGGGTCATGTTTTGGAGGACGCAGGACTCGACCTCCGCCTCTCCTGAGCCCATAGAAGCAAGATCGCAATTGGATATCACAAAATTGGGGAGTAAAGGGGGGTAAAAAAAAGAAGAAAAAAAGGGAAATGACTGATATAAGAAATATAGTGCCTTGCCTCCACCAATATGACTTTACATTTGTGGGAATCTAGTGAATGAGTGTACACTTCAGGAGAGATTTAAAATCTTTTTTCAAGAACGTCCTGGCCAAGATAGGCAGCACCAAGTCATTACAAAAATTACAGACAAACATGAAAAACTACAAGTAATCTAATAAAAACCATAGAATTCACAAGAGTATAACAAAATCAAAAACGGCTAATTAAAAACATTGACAGGTCAGGGAATCAGTCTCAAGATCATTCATCAGTGATTTAAAAATACCAATCGGGACAAGTTCTTCCAGTTGAAAAGTATTTTGTAAGGTGTTCCAAGACGATAGCGCAGAGTACATAAAAGCCCTTTTACCAAATTCAGTTCGGACATTTGGAACAGTTAGCAGGATAAAGTCCAGCGAACGAAGAGAGTACACACCACATTTCTGAACAAAACAAAGCGGCCAAATATTAAAGGTAGTAAACCCAAAAATGACTTTGTAAATAAAAGTATACCAGTGCCTGAGCCTACGAGTGACTAGAGAAGGCCAGCCAACCCTGGTATACAAAGTGCAGTGGTGTGTAAAGGCTTTGTAAATAAAAGTATACCAGTGCCTGAGCCTACGAGTGACTAGAGAAGGCCAGCCAACCCTGGTATACAAAGTGCATTGGTGCGTAAGGGCTTTGTAAATAAAAGTATACCAGTGCCTGAGCCTACGAGTGACTAGAGAAGCCAACCCTGGTATACAAAGTGCAGTGGTGTGTAATGGCTTTGTAAATAAAAGTATACCAGTGACTGAGCCTACGAGTGACTAGAGAAGGCCAGCCAACCCTGGTATACAAAGTGCAGTGGTGTGTAAAGGTTTTGCAGTTTAAAATAAATCTCAAAGTACCATGGTAAAGGGTGTCCATTGATCTCAAACACTGAGCGGAAGCGTTCATATATAAAATATCCCCATAGTCTAGTAAAGGCATAAATGTAGCTGATACTAGCCTCCTTCTGGCTTCAAAAGAAAAACAGGCCTTATTCCTAAAATAATATCCCAATTTCAGCTTACATTTTTTTGTAAGTTGTTGAATATGCAATTTAAAAGAGAGGCTGTCATCAATTAAAATTCCAAGATATTTATATGAGGTTACAACCTCAATCTCCTTGCCCTGACAGATAGTAATAGGTTAAAGGTTCAGAGGTCTATTTCTTGCTTTAGAAAACACCCTTAGTTTAGTTGTCAGTATTGAGGATAATCTTCAATTGACACAAGGTATGTTGAACAGTATAAAAAGCAGTTTGCAAGTTCTGGAAAGCTTTTGTAAGAGACGAGGCACAACAGTAAATAACAGTATCATCAGCATAAAAATGAAGTTGCGCATTTTGGACATTTTTGTCTAAATCATTTATATAAATAATGAATAAGAGAGGACCAAGTACAGAGCCTTGGGGCACACCCTTAAAGGCAAACAATTTAACAGACATAAGCCCATCAAATTGAGTGCACTGAGTTCTATCAGACAGATAGTTAGCAAACCATGCAACTGCATGCTCTGAAAGACCTACACTTGACAATCTCTGCCTTAGCATGATCAACTGTGTCAAAAGCCTTAGAGAGATCAATAAAAAGTGAGACAGTGCTGTTTTTTGTCAAGGGCTTCAGTGATATCATTTAAAACCTTCATGGCTGCCTTATTTGACATGGCAGGCGACTACAAATCACCTTACATCATAAATCATAAATAACTACTCAATATTATTCGTAGATCAGTCAGTCAGTCACAATTTTACCCATAATGCACCCCCCCTTGCCCTCAGGACAGCCTCAATTTGTGGGGCATGGACTCTACACAGCGTTGAAAGCGTTCCACAGGGATGCTTCCCACAGTTGTGTCAAGTTGGCTGGATGTCCTTTTAGGTGGTGGATCATTCTTGATTCACACAGGAATCTGTTGAGCGCAAAAAACCCAGCAGCGTTGCAGTTCTTGACACAAACCGTTGCCCCTGTGTAAGTCTTGCTTCCATCCCTCTCCTCGCCCCTACATGGGCTTCGAACCAGGGACCCTCTGCAAACATCAACAACTGCCTCCCACGAAGCATCGTTACCCATTGCCCCACAAAAGCAGCGGGCCTTGCAGAGCAAGAGAAACAAGTACTTCAAGGTCTCAGAGCGAGTGATGTTAGCGCACACCTCGCTAACTAGCTAGCCATTTCACACCGGTTACACCTGGCACCTACTACCATACCCTGTTCTAAGGCACTTAAATCTTTTGTCTTGCCCATTCACCCTCTGAATGGCAGACATACACAATCCGTCTATATTGTCTCAAGGCTTAAAAATCCTTCTTTAACCTGTTTCCTCTTCATCTACACTGATTGAAGTGACATCAATAAGGGATCATAGCTTTCACCTGGTCAGTGTCATGGAAAGAACAGGTGTTCTTTAATGTTTTGTACATCAAGTATACTGCAGTCACCTGTGTTTGTCCCGAAGTAGCTTGTGAATTTTGATAACACTATATTTTCTGTCGTTTCTGAACCACTAGGCTGATATCGTTGCCTGAAACGGTCGACCTGGATAGCTGAGTCAATAGACCAGTGGAGAAGAAGAGTTTGCAGAGACAATACATGTACAAAACAAGCAGAATGGTTGTAATGAGGGGGATACAGGAGTGGGATAACATTCCTCACCTTAGTGATGTTTAGTCTACCAGCAAATCAACAGATATGTTTATATTGCAGAGTTGACACTGACGTGTACAACATCAAATCTTTTATTAAAACATTGTAACGTTATCAACAACAAAACACGAAGAAAAAAAAACACATTAAGACAAACGTTAATTTTTTAACATATATTTCCCCTCGCATGAATGAGAAGTTGCCACATCTGCCTGTTACGCACTGAATCAAATTTAATGGAACAAAAATATACCTGAAAATATATTACAATAATAATTTTCACTGATTCAAATTTCAAGTCATTCAAAACAGTTTGTCACCATATGTTAACATCACTAAAGCCCCCCCAAAATGACATTTGAATGGTATGAAACCATGTCACAGGCAGGCTTGACACAACAATATATGACTGATTCACGTTTCCTTTAGTCACTGTGCAGTGTGTCTCTTAGCAACACTTCACTGTAATGGTGAGACTCCAGTTAGAGGTAAGGAATGACAGACTCACCATAGCTGCCTCTGAAAACCTGATATAACCACAGAGGTATTTAAGACCTATCAACTTGAAGATCCCACTGATCTTACACATTAGGATGGTTGAAAGAGAAGGATCCCATCATGGCTTCAAATCAGAGCAGTGGAAACCGTCAAGGAATTAACAGGAGAATGCATGTTCAGCGAGGGTTTTTACGGCTACTCCTGAACAAAAAACATGTCTCATTATTAAGATCCTGAAGGCTTTATAGTCTGAGACAAGAGCAGTGTAGGGCTAGTCCAGGTCCATGCAACCACGCCCTCCAACTGCCTCAGAATGAATCCACCTCATCTCTTTCACACCTATCAAATAATGTGAGACCAGTGAAATTCTTCAAGCCAAGGATACAGTTAGTGAAATATAGGGACAGCTGATCCCTCTCTCTCTCTCCCTCTCAGTTCTGGCTGAGCTTGGTCTTGGTGGCGAAGTCAACACTGAGTTTCCTCATTACCTCACCGTGGCTCTGACCCACCAGGTTTTGGCGAACACTACCATAGTTCTCCTTGACGAAGTTGGCGAAGGGCGTGGGTGCCCGGGGCTTGGAGGGGTTGAGCAGGACCAGCTGACCCGTACAGAGGGCACACACAAACCTCTGGGTGTCCAGAGACTTAGAGTGGCGACCGAGTCTACAGAGGGCAGGAAGAAGAGAACAGTTTAGCCATCAATAGGATGGAGTTTAGCCATCAATAGGTTTAACAGTTTAGCCATCAATAGGTTTATGAGTTTAGCCATCAATAGGTTTAACAGTTTAGCCATCAATAGGTTTAATTGTTTAGCCATCAATAGGTTTAACAGTTTAGCCATCAATAGGTTTAACAGTTTAGCCATCAATAGGTTTAAGAGTTTAGCCATCAATAGGTTTAACAGTTTAGCCATCAATAGGTTTAAGAGTTTAGCCATCAATAGGTTTAACAGTTTAGCCATCAATAGGTTTAAGAGTTTAGCCATCAAGCAAGTCTCTTCTTATTGGTGTCCTTTAGTAGTGGTTTCTTTGCAGCAATTCAACCATGAAGTCCTCCTCTGTCTCCTCTCAACAGTTGATGTTGAGATGTTACTTGAACTCTGAAGCATTTATTTGGGCTGCAATCTGAGGTGCAGTTAGCTCTAATGAATTTATCCTCTGCAGCAGATGTAACTCTGGGTCTTCCTTTCCTGTGTTGGTCCTCATGAGAGCCAGTTTCATCATAGCGCTTGATGGTTTTTGCGACTGCACTTGAAGAAACTTTCAAAGTTCTTGAAATTTTCCGGATTGACTGACCTTCATGTCTTAAAGTAATGATGGACTGTCGTTTCTCTTTAATAATTTGAGCTGTTCTTGCCATAATATAGACTTGGTCTTTTACCAAATAGGGCTATATTCTGTATACTACCCCTCCCTTGTCACAACACAACTGATTGGCTCAAACACATTAAGGAAAGAAAGAAATTCCACAAATGAACTTAACATGGAACAGCTGTTAATTTAAATGAATTTAAATGCATTCCAGGTGACTACCTCAAAGCTGGTTGAGAGAATGCCAAGAGTGTGCAAAGCTGTCATCAAGGCAAAGGTTGGCTACTTTCAAGAAACTAAAAAAATTATATATTTTGATTTGTTTAACACTTTTTTGGTTACTACATGATTCCATATGTGTTATTTCACAGTTCTGATGTCTTCACTATTATTCTACAATGTAGAAAATATTCCAATAAAGAAAAACCCTGGAATGAAACTTTTGACTGGTACTGGTACTGTACGTGTTTTTGCAGCAGCTGCACTGGTACTGGTACTTGTAGTTAATGTCGTAGCTGTGGCAGCGGGTGACCACAGGCAGCTCGGGGTGTGCCAGCGTGGCCTTGCGGGCGTACAGCTTCCAGAAGGGGCCGTGCCCATCCCTCACACTGTTGATCAACCAGGTGGCAGCGTGGCACATCTCATGAACCAATGTATCCCGCAGGCGGTCTGGCAAGAGGGAGGATGGAAAGTAACGCGGGAGAGAAAAGAAGAGACAAGGGGGGAATGGGAGAGAGAGGAAGGATGGGAGAGAGAGGGAGAGAGGGAGTGGTAGAGAGAGGAGAGAGTGGGAGAGAGAGGAGAGAGTGGGAGAGGGAGAGAGAGAGAGGAGAGTGGGAGTGGGAGGAGAGAGGGAGCGGGAGAGAGGGAGGGAGTGGGAGGAGAAAGGGAGTGGGAGAGAGGAGAAAGGGAGTGGGAGAGAGGAGAAAGGGAGTGGGAGGAGAGAGGGAGTGGGAGGAGAAAGGGAGTGGGAGAAGAAAGGGAGTGGGAGAAGAAAGGGAGTGGGAGAGAGGGAGTGGGAGAGAGGAGAAAGGGAGTGGGAGAGAGGAGAGAGGGAGTGGGAGAGAGGTAGTGGGAGAGAGGAAGGATGGGTGAGAACGAGGCAAGGTGGGAGAGAGAGGAAGGATGGGTGAGAACGAGGCAAGGTGGGAGAGAGAGGAAGGATGGGTGAGAACGAGGCAAGGTGGGAGAGAGAGGAAGGATGGGTGAGAACGAGGCAAGGTGGGAGAGAGAGGAAGGATGGGTGAGAACGAGGCAAGGTGGGAGAGAGAGGAAGGATGGGTGAGAACGAGGCAAGGTGGGAGAGAGAGGAAGGATGGGTGAGAACGAGGCAAGGTGGGAGAGAGAGAAGGATGGGTGAGAACGAGGCAAGGTGGGAGAGAGAGGAAGGATGGGTGAGAACGAGGCAAGGTGGGAGAGAGAGGAAGGATGGGTGAGAACGAGGCAAGGTGGGAGAGAGAGGAAGGATGGGTGAGAACGAGGCAAGGTGGGAGAGAGAGGAAGGATGGGTGAGAACGAGGCAAGGTGGGAGAGAGAGGAAGGATGGGTGAGAACGAGGCAAGGTGGGAGAGAGAGGAAGGATGGGTGAGAACGAGGCAAGGTGGGAGAGAGAGGAAGGATGGGTGAGAACGAGGCAAGGTGGGAGAGAGAGGAAGGATGGGTGAGAACGAGGCAAGGTGGGAGAGAAAGCAGGATACTTTTTACACAGGTTTAATAATACAGACACGGGCTGTTCAAATTCAAGTTTGACTTTAAATTACTTTCACCAGAACCTAATTGCAACATTATAACAAGGTAGATTTAATCTCATGTCATTAGTTCTTCAACCAGTGAAGCCTTACCTGCAGAGTCACAGACTTTCTCCGAGAGTTGGATACGGGCGTATCGGTTCCCTCCTCTTCTCTCCTGCCCTGTGACGCAGTAGCCAGCAGTCTTTCTCATCTTGTTATTCCAGCTCACTGACATGTTACTGGGCAGCTGGGGAACAAAGACGTTACAAAGGAAAGAAGAGGTAAAACATGCAAGATAATCCCAGGTCACATGATGTTATGGTGTAGGTCAACACAAAACACTGTGTAAGATGGCATCTTCATCACTCTCCAAGTGATATGGCGGTATATGTATGCTTATAACCTGTGTGTTTAAACCTGTATAGCCTATGTATGCTTATAACCTGTGTGTTTAACACTGTATAGCCTATGTATGCTTATAACCTGTGTGTTTAACACTATAGCCTATGTATGCTTATAACCTGTGTGTTTAACACTATAGCCTATGTATGCTTAAAGTGTGTGTGTGTGCATACCTTGTTGTCGAACACGCTGGTGTTGTACAGGCGATACAGTTTGCTGGTGAGCTCCTCCTTGGTCTGTTTGAAGTTGCGGCTGTAGCTGGAGCCTGGTCCAGACAGAGACTGGAGAAAACACCCAGGAGTCATACACCCTGCTGATACACTGAGGAGAGAAACACCTAGGAGTCATACACCCTGCTGATACACTGAGGAGAGAAACACCTAGGAGTCATACACCCTGCTGATACATCGAGGAGAGAAACACCCAGGAGTCATACACCCTGCTGATACACAGAGGAGAGAAACACCCAGGAGTCATACACCCTTCTGATACACTGTTCAATAGAATATTGATCAACACCCTGTCCTAGGCCCTGTTCAGTAGAATATTGATCAACACCCTGTCCTAGGCCCTGTTCAGTAGAATATTGATCAACACCCTGTCCTAGGCCCTGTTCAATAGAATATTGATCAACACCCTGTCCTAGGCCCTGTTCAGTAGAATATTGATCAACACCCTGTCCTAGGCCCTGTTCAGTAGAGTATTGATCAACACCCTGCCATAGGCCCTGTTCAGTAGAATATTGATCAACACCCTGTCCTAGGCCCTGTTCAGTAGAATATTGATCAACACCCTGTCCTAGGCCCTGTTCAATAGAATATTGATCAACACCCTGTCCTAGGCCCTGTTCAGTAGAGTATTGATCAACACCCTGCCATAGGCCCTGTTCAGTAGAGTATTGATCAACACCCTGTCCTAGGCCCTGTTCAGTAGAGTATTGAGGTACAGCCTTAGGCCCTGTTCAGTAGAGTATTGATCTACACCCCTAGGCCCTGTTCAATAGAGTATTGAGGTGCAGCCTTAGGCCCTGTTCAGTAGAGTATTGAGGTACAGCCCAACCAAGGCCCTGTTCAGTAGAGTATTGAGGTACAGCCCGACCAAGGCCCTGTTCAGTAGAGTACTGGGGTACAGCACGTCCTAGGCCCTGTTCAGTAGAATATTGAGGTACACCCTTCCCTAGGCCCTGTTCAGTAGAGGATTGAGGTACACCCTGTCCTAGGCCCTGTTCAGTAGAGTATTGATCTACACCCCTAGGCCCTGTTCAGTAGAGTATTGATCTACACCCCTAGGCCCTGTTCAGTAGAGTATTGAGGTACACCCTTCCCTAGGCCGTGTTCAGTAGAGGATTGAGGTACACCCTGTCCTAGGCCCTGTTCAGTAGAGTATTGAGGTACAGCCCTAGGCCCTGTTCAGTAGAGTATTGAGGTACAGCCCGACCAAGGCCCTGTTCAGTAGAGTATTGAGGTACAGCCCGACCAAGGCCCTGTTCAGTAGAGTATTGAGGTACACCCTGTCCTAGACCCTGTTCAGTAGAGTATTGAGGTACAGCCCTAGACCCTGTTCAGTAGAGTATTGAGGTACAGCCCTAGGCCCTGTTCAGTAGAGTATTGAGGTACACCCTGTCCTAGACCCTGTTCAGTAGAGTATTGAGGTACACCCTGTCCTAGACCCTGTTCAGTAGAGTATTGAGGTACAGCCCTAGACCCTGTTCAGTAGAGTATTGAGGTACAGCCCTAGACCCTGTTCAGTAGAGTATTGAGGTACAGCCCTAGGCCCTGTTCAGTAGAGTATTGAGGTACACCCTGTCCTAGACCCTGTTCAGTAGAGTATTGAGGTACACCCTGTCCTAGACCCTGTTCAGTAGAGTATTGAGGTACAGCTCATCCTAGGCCCTGTTCAGTAGAGTATTGAGGTACAGCTCATCCTAGGCCCTGTTCAGTAGAGTATTGAGGTACAGTCCTAGGGCCTGTTCAGTAGAGTATTGGGGTACAGCCCGTCCTAGGCCCTGTTCAGTAGAATATTGAGGTACACCTTTCCCTAGGGCCTGTTCAGTAGAGTATTGGGGTACAGCCCGTCCTAGGCCCTGTTCAGTAGAATATTGAGGTACACCCTTCCCTAGGGCCTGTTCAGTAGAGTATTGAGGTACAGTCCTAGGCCCTGTTCAGTAGAGTATTGAGGTACAGTCCTAGGGCCTGTTCAGTAGAGTATTGAGGTACAGTCCTAGGGCCTGTTCAGTAGAGTATTGAGGTACAGTCCTAGGGCCTGTTCAGTAGAGTATTGAGGTACAGTCCTAGGGCCTGCTTAATATTACCTGGAGAAGGAAAGGCTGCTGGTCTGAAGTCTGGCCTCTGTGGGTTTAGAGACAAGCAGCCTCGCTGGAGTATTCAGAACCAATGGTGTTCTCCCTACCGGCCGAGGGCCGGCCTCTTTCGAGGCTTTGGGCCGTGGAGCTGGCTTCTGATTGGGCCCTGGATTCACACACGAGGATAGCCAATGAGATGAAGTGATACAGAAACAAAAAAGGAAATGTACCAATTAAAAACCACAGCTGGCAGGAAGAAACCTTGTGGGTGGACACGGTCTGAACAGAAATATAGGAGTTATATTTAAACACTTTGGGAGCATTATACCATCGTGCATATTTACTTTGTTACGTTAACCTCTCTGATCCAACTCCTGGGACAAGTTTTTTCATATTTTTTAGGTATGTGCCACCCCACTTACTGTTTAGGTGTTGGGGTATTACCTGTGTCATGTTTAGGTGTTACCTGTGTCATGTTTAGGTGTTGGGGTGTTACCGGTGTCATGTTTAGGTGTCATGTTTAGGTGTTGGGGTGTTACCTGTGTCATGTTTAGGTGTCATGTTTAGGTGTTGGGGTGTTACCTGTGTCATGTTTAGGTGTTGGGGTGTTACCTGTGTCATGTTTAGGTGTCATGTTTAGGTGTTGGGGTGTTACCTGTGTCATGTTTAGGTGTTACCTGTGTCATGTTTAGGTGTTGGGGTGTTACCTGTGTCATGTTTAGGTGTTGGGGTGTTACCTGTGTCATGTTTAGGTGTTGGGGTGTTACCTGTGTCATGTTTAGGTGTTGGGGTGTTACCCGTGTCATGTTTAGGTGTTACCTGTGTCATGTTTAGGTGTTACCTGTGTCATGTGTAGGTGTTGGGGTGTTACCTGTGTCATGTTTAGGTGTTGGGTTAGGTGTTGGGGTGTTACCTGTGTCCTGTTTAGGTGTTGGGTTAGGTGTTGGGGTGTTACCTGTGTCCTGTTTAGGTGTTGGGGTGTTACCTGTGTCCTGTTTAGGTGTTGGGGTGTTACCTGTGTCATGTTTAGGTGTTGGGTTAGGTGTTGGTGTGTTACCTGTGTGCTGTTTAGGTGTTGGGGTGTTACCTGTGTCCTGTTTAGGTGTTGGGGTGTTACCTGTGTCCTGTTTAGGTGTTGGGGTGTTACCTGTGTCATGTTTAGGTGTTGGGTTAGGTGTTGGGGTGTTACCTGTGTCCTGTTTAGGTGTTGGGTTAGGTGTTGGGGTGTTACCTGTGTCCTGTTTAGGTGTTGGGGTGTTACCTGTGTCCTGTTTAGGTGTTGGGGTGTTACCTGTGTCATGTTTAGGTGTTGGGGTGTTACCTGTGTCATGTTTAGGTGTTGGGGTGTTACCTGTGTCATGTTTAGGTGTTGGGGTGTTACCTGTGTCATATTTAGGTGTTGGTGTGTTACCTGTGTCATGTTTAGGTGTTGGGGTGTTACCTGTGTCATGTTTAGGTGTTGGTGTGTTACCTGTGTCATGTTTAGGTGTGGGGGTGTTACCTGTGTCATGTTTAGGTGTTGGGGTGTTACCTGTGTCATGTTTAGGTGTTGGGGTGTTGCCGGTCTTGTGGTTCTTCTTAATTCTGTCCAGTAAGCTGAGGAACTCCTCCTCTGAGCTGGCTGAGTCCTCCAGCTTCGACGGGGCTGAGTGGGTCCGCTGTGGAAGGGGGGCCAGGGTGGAAGAGGGGAGAGGAGAGGACAGAGAAGGATGGGAGGGCGAGGGAAAGAAGATGTCCTCCTGGTTACTTTGTGGAACTTTGACCTTGTGTGTCCGAGACGAGGGCGGATGGCGCACAGGGTGGCGCGTCCTCCACGTGCTCTTCATCAAGATATCATCATCGTCACTGTCGCTGAGGAAAACTGGGGAGTCACACTGGGACAGGGGTCTTCTGACTGGGAGCTGGGAGGATGACGGCTTAGGGGTGTTAGAGGTACCTGTAGAAGACAGACACAGTGACCTGTTGTTGGGACTGAATCATAATATCTCCATGAGTTAAACAAAACAGACAGTGACTGTTGAGTAGGTAACGCTGTCGGCCTAACAACTCCCCTCTAGCCGTGACAATATATCAAAATAACCAAGGCTTCCTGGGTATTACTTCAATTCTGGCTATGATAAGAAAAGTCACCACAGTGCTGAACTGAAATTGAGCAGAAAGAACTTCTTCGAAACAGATTTCAGTTCATTACAAGCATGTATGTTGACAGTTAATGGAAGCGTATCAAATAGCCCCCTATTCCCTATATAGTCCACTACTTTTGAATAGAGTAGTGCCCTATATAGGGAATAGGTTGCCATTAGGGACACAGCAATGTTACCTTTGGCGGTAGGCGTTTTTTTCTTCTTGAGGACAAAGTCATCGTCGGAGGAAGAGCTGTCGACAATAAAGTTTCTGAGGCTGAGGACAAAACAGGAGATAAACCTGAGTATTAACACACGATAGGGACCATAGTCACGGTAAGAGGTTGAAACCACTGTACCTGTCTACACTGCCACGCTCGGCTTCCTTGGGCTTCGGCTTGGGAGTTTTCACACGGCTCAGGACTTCAGGGGCACCAGACGAGACACAAGGGAACAGTAAACATGTCATCCCCCATGATGCAGCAGCGCCAGTTATACCTCCCGCTTCGCATCTTCCTCTTCTGCTGTGACTCACTAATTTCTGTTTATTACTGAAGCTCCTGCTTTGGGCCAATCAGTGTAATTTTGTAAATGCGGGATCTCTATGACCAGACGCATCATTCACCAGAGTTTCTGCAAAAGCAGGCCAGTGCTGTCTTGAGATATCGCGTGTGACTCATGTATGAACGGACGGAGACCGAGCCACAGTCCCCTCCCCGATTTCATCATGGGGAACAATGACATGAGTAAGGAGACATCGAAGAGACCTGGGCCCGTTTCCCGGTAGCGATGGAACTTACGAGTGTTTTAATGATGCATCTTTACTACAACGGACGAAGAAGTAACATGTTTCCCAGAACACCACGCAGAGAGAACGTTCACAAGCTGGTCGTTGAGAAGTGTCAATACTGATAGGATCAAAAGAAAATCAGGGCTGCTCTCGGAACAGCTTTCTCCATTCAAATGTTACCTTAAACATGAGAATGATTTCGCAATACTGATGTCAGATCAGCTCCTGAAGAGATATAATCATCGATGGCTGAAAATATTGAGGCGGCTTATTCTATAGATTACGCTATAATAATGCACTAACTCACAGATTTGGCATGTTAGGCTACACATTATGAAATATAGAGGCACGAATGACAGACAGGATCCAAATAGCAAACTAAAACAATTGAATTAACATTGATTTCAATATCATTTAAATATACAAGCCTATAGTCTATACTGTAGGTAGGCTATTTATCTTTTAATGCAGTCATTTCGGTTTTTATTTTAAGATTTGTATCCTTTGCTTGTTTGTAACAATTGCAAAGACATTAAAAACGATGTATTTGTAGTCAACTTCGTTGTGAAGTTATTGGCGGTCACAGAGTGAATGATACACATCTTGATTCTATTTGTACCAGAGATCGTCGATGTATAAAGTGATAAACTAACGACGCACTTTGCTGTTCTACGAGTGGTTTGGGGCAGCTGGTAAATAATTAGCCTTTTCAAGTACGACTTTAGTAACGATGCTTTTGGGAAACATCTTTGAGATTTAATGATGCTTCTACAAAGGTTCTAACAACGAACTTAGCCTTAAGATGCATTTAGGAAACCGGGGCCCTGGACAGTCATAAACAATACTGTTGTTTGACTTAGAAATGACATACACCAAATTAGACATGACAAACACCCATTCAGAAGTGACATAGATGATTGTTTCAATAAAGAAGCCTCACCCCAACACAAAACATGACTTCACTAATGCAGAAGTCAAGGCACCAGTATGGTACTTACAGTTTTCAAAGCCGCCATCACTGTCTGAGCTTAATACAAGGACTGGTTCACTAGAGGGGAGAGAATCAGAAAATAAAAAACAACACATTTTGTCCAATTGAATGACAGATAGATGAAATGGAATTAAGGGCACTATTCAATCCGTATTGCGGAAGTTCAGCGCTACAGCATGATTGAAATTTAAACGCAACGTACCCAGGTAAGTGGGTATTGCGTTCTCGGTAAACGCTGCATATGTCTCCTCAATCAGACATTACATTTAGATTTCTATTGGCTAATCTGTAAGGCTTCAGTTATCCAGATTGAATAGAGACCTATAAGTCTACAAGGCTATAGGCTGGAAGTAGGGTAGTGACGGTCATGGTATTTTGGATGACTGTAATTAGCCAGCCAAATGACAGCGTTCACCATAATAGCGTAAACATTATTTATTTTTTTATTACATTTTCTACTCTTCTCCGCTCCTGACTGTATGTGCTGCCATAGAAATGGAATTAATAGAACAGGTGTCCCCATTCAAGTCAATGACGACATAACGGGTGGACTGGCAGCCATTGCGAGTGTACCAATATCAACAAAGCAGGATGTAAAATATGTGCTTTAATTTGTTGATTCAAGTCACGTGACATTATCAGTTTACATCATTTGAGTGAACATTCCACATTACCATTACTGATATCACAATACCAGGCAGCCATTTCAAGTGTACACATGAGTTTACCAGTCAAATTGCCAGGGTTAGAGGTTCCAAGTCTATTCTTTTCATTCTATTTCTATGTGTGCTGCTGCTGCATTGTGGGAGGTATAAGCCTAGGCAATCGAAGACTTGTTTGCTTGTTCCAGCAAGGAGCAAAAAAGCTTCATCACGTTGTTACAGCAGAAACGGACAGAGATGGAAGAGAAAGTGAGACACCCCACTCCCTCATTTTTTTATGGTTACATTACAGTCAATGAACTATGCAGACCAGACCCAACTGCTATTTCATGTCTATGGGATAACCACACCATTAAGCAGACTGGAAGTGACCACTTTTTTTCAATGGTAAACGGCCTGAGTGAACTATTTTCTTTTATCCACCATCTTTGAAACGTACTAAACCGCACAAATGCCGTCCCATCTTCAGTGAGCTGATTATTCCACGGCAAACACATTTTTTTGAAGGTTATTTTATTTTCACGAGAGTCTTCATCCATAACCATTGGTTACACAGTATTTGTGCCAGCACTAGCTGGGCAAATCACTACTTTACCTGACTTTGTTAGCAGCACTGCAATGTTTCCGAGAAGCAGCTTTGGGTGTAGCCTGCTCCACAAGAACTACAGACAAGAAGAACATGGAGATTAATTCATTCAACTACAGTATTTCAATGCATGGCTATCATGTCATAGATCTACATGTTTGGCACCACGACAACCATAATCAAGAGTTGGCCAATGCTCATACAGCTCTGGACCAGGTGTAAAGGAATCTTCCAGGTGAACAAAAAAGAAAGCAGTCGAGTCAATCAAACATCATCAATCAATCCAGGTTTAATATAAATTGCAACAAGGAGCCACTCTGCACAGAAGCAGAGAACATGTCAAACAGGCCCTTTATATTCTAATAGACAAGCAGCACAACCCACTGACCCTCACTTACACTGGTCGAAATCATCATCGCTGGACTCTATCAACACCTTGGTCCTGTAACTGTTGCCCTGGGAGACCTGGTTCTCTTTCCCTGAGCCTCCGTCATCCTCTTCCTCACTGTCTGGCAGATGTTGCCGGACTCGGGGAGGAAGGTCTTGAACACCCCTGTAGAAGTGATTGCCTGTGGCCGGACGCCGAGTCTTAATCAGCTGTAAAGAAGACATGTCTTTGAAATGGCACCCAGGTCAAATGTAGTTGGTGCAATTGATAACATAATCATTGGTAGTTCTGATTAATGTGACCAAGTTAAGTAAGATAACAACATTACCTGTTCTTCTGCTGTTTTCAACCCTCCCTTCTCTGACCAGCCCAGTTTCTGTGAAACTCTTTGAAATAATCTGTGATTGTCGTCATCCATGGTACTTTTCTCTGTCTATCTTCTCTGTAAGGGGGACAATATAACTATTATCTGCTAACAACATTCCCAGATAGCTACTGTAGCTCTGCCACTGGATAGCCCTCTGGGAAATGCATACAAACAAGACATATTTTTTGATGTTCGCGAATCGTGACATAACGTTACCTTTGAAGATGATGATAAGAACTTTTGCTTTGTGCCCACGTTTCGGACAGCTACTGAAAGCAACCAACGAAAATTCAAAACTTCACACCGGAAGTGTTTTTTTCCCTTCTTTTTTTTAACCCGGAAGTTGTCATTGGCAAAGCGAAAACGAGTAGTAATGACGTAGCTAGATGCGGAACTAGGCCTACTTGAACAAATGGTTGCTTTGTTCACAATAATAATACGAATTTCTATACTTTTATTCCGCTCAAAATGTCTAAACTACAGTTTCTGAACGCGTATGTTACTGAACGACTAACGGCTGCTGCTCTAGAGATATCCGTAGCCATAGAGACAACAGTAGTAGAGATGCATCAAGAAATCTCCCGTTCGACGGAGGAGAATGTTCGTCTACGAAGACTGTTGGATTTGGTTTTCAACCGACAGATAAAGTCACACAGAGGTTTGCATTGACGACTTGCAACTGTATTAACACACGTAAATCATATGGCAACTTGGCAAGATAGAAGCTTAAGATACACGATTGCAAATATACAAGTACTAAAGCAACGCTGCAATTGTAATTTTGAATCCCACAGCAGTATTCTCTGCGTACCAAGAAACAAGTTAGCTAGCTTTTTAACATTTTGTAGTTGCCGAAGAAAACTATGCATTTAGAGTTAGACAAAACACTTATTGAATTATCAGCAACTTTATATTTCTTATTTATCAGATACCCACCAGCTCACACTCCCCATATCTGAAGAGGAGGTTCCCCCTGAGCAGCAGCACTGTGAGCAGGAGTGGGGCCCCAGTCTGATTCAAGAGGACCCAGTGCCCACACAGATTAAAGAGGAACAGGAGGAACTACAGACCAGTCAAGAGGAAGATCAGCTTCAAGGACTGGGGGAGGCTGATCTTATAAAGTTCATATTCACTTCTCCCCGTGTGGAAAGTGACTATGATCAGGAGAACCCATCTCAGCCCTCACATCTACACCAAACCCAAACTGTGGAGGACAGAGAGAGGGACTCTCTACTCACCTACACAACTGATGAGATCAAACTAGAACCTGATGGAGAGAATTACAGAGTATCAGATCCAGCCAGTGACTCTCAGCCCCTCTCTGCAGTAAATCCAGACTGTTCTGCAGCTCCATGTGAAAACATGAAAAGTGATGATGAGGTGGAGAGTGGAGGACAGCTATTAGGGTCTAAGACACTCGAATCAAAAAGAAAACAGACAAAGAAAGGAGAAAAGGGGACGGCCACAATGTTGCCCCGTTTGACATCTTCTAGTGTTACTACTCATTATTGCAAGGTGTGTAGGAAGACTTTTCTGTCAAACGGTTTTTTAATCTATCATGTGCGAAAAACACACACAGAGCATAAGGAATGCCAGTGTGGTGTGTGTGGAAAATACTTATGTTCGACAGAAAGTATGACAGGTCACCTACAAACTCATACCGAAGAAAACATTTCTTGTCATGTTTGTGGCAAATGTTTCTCTAAGAATGGTGATCTCAAAACACATATTAGGAGTCATACAGGAGAGAAACCATATCAGTGTACTCAATGTAGTAAATGCTACACACAGAAAGTACACCTTAAAAATCATATGAGAACTCATACAGGGGAGAAACCGTTTAGGTGTAAAGAATGTGGGAAATACTTCACACAGAAGAATACCCTGTCCAATCACATGATGATCCACAGAGGAGAGAAACCATATCAGTGCAAAATATGTGGAAAAAGCTTCACTGAAAGTGGAACCCTGAGCAGGCATATGAGAGTTCACACAGGGGAGAAACCACATCAGTGCCAAGAATGTGGGAAATGCTTCACTGAACGTGGAAACTTGACTAAACATATAAAGATCCACAGAGGGGAGAAATCCTATTGTTGCAGCTACTGTAGCAGATGCTTTACTGATGAAGCAAATTGTAAAAGACACATGAGGACCGTTCACAACAATGAGAACATATGACAATTGAGTTAATCCTGAGTAGAGTAAAACCTTCAGATAGAAAATCTAATGTATAGAACTCACACAATTCCGTGCCCTGCTCTACGTGACGGATAAACGTGTATTTTCCATACATTTCTTCAGCATGTCGGAGTTTTCCACATCATATTTTCATCACATCTTCTACAACCCTACTATGGATATGTGGGCATTTCTGTTCAAATGTTTTGTTTATTTTATTGCAAACTTAATTGTATTTCCATGTGAATTACCTGTATAAATAAAGGTTAAATGAAAAAAAGCAATCAGAGTTCTTGCTCATGTAAGAACATGGCTGAGCTCTTTAAATCACCACTTCATTAAGTCAGGATTCCTATTTGACTCAGCCATGCCTCCTTGCCCTTCCAACATTTCATCATCTCCCACCCCTTCTAATGCGACTATCCCCGATGCTTCTCCCTCATTTTCCCCTGCCCCACTACAAAGTTTCTCCCTGCAGGCGGTCACTGAGTCTGAGGTGTTAAAGGAGCTCCTTAAACTTGACCCCCCAAAAACCATCTGGGTCAGATGGTTTAGACCCTTTCTTCATTAAGGTTGCTGCCCCTATCATCGCCAAGCCTTTTTAACCTGTCTCTCCTCTCTGAAGAGGTTCCCATTGCTTGGATGGCAGCCACGGTTCGGCCTTTATTTAAAGGGGGAGATCAAGCTGATCCTAACTGTTATAGGCCTATTTCTATTTTGCCCTGTTAATCAAAAGTGTTGAAAAAACTTGCCAATAATCAATTGACTGGCTTTCTTGATGTTTATAGTATTCTCTCTGGTATGCAATCTGGCTTCTGCTCAGGTTATGGATGTGTCACTGCAACCTTAAAGGTCCTCAATGATGTCACCATTGCCCTTGATTCTAAGCAATGTTGTGGTGCTATTTTTATTGACTTGGCCAAAGCTTTTGATACGGTAGACCATCCATTCTTGTGGGCCGGCCAAGGAGTATTGGTGTCTCTGAGGCGTCTTTGGCCTGGTTTGCTAACTACCTCTCTCAAAGAGTGCAGTGTATAAAGTCAGAACATCTGCTGTCTCAACCAGTGCCTGTCACCAAGGGAGTACCCCCAGGCTCGATCCTAGGCCCCACACTCTTCTTACATCACCAACATAGCTCAGGCAGTAGGAAGCTCTCTCATCCATTTACAGTATATCACAAAAGTGAATATTTGAGTATATCTTTTCATGTGACAACACTGAAGAAATGACACTTTGCTATAATGTAAAGTAGTGAGTGTGCAGCTTGTATAACAGTGTAAATTTGCTGTCCCCTCAAAATAACTCACACAGCCATTAATGTCTAAACCGCTGGCAACAAAAGTGAGTACACTCCTAAGTGAAAATGTCCAAATTATATACATACATACCATATAATACATCTCTGTATATCTGTTTCAAGACCCACTGGTTGATATTTATTTATAAAACCCTCTTAGGCCTCACTCCCTCCTATCTGAGAAATCTACTGCAGCACTCATCCTCCACATACAACACCCGTTCTGCCAGTCACATTCTGTTAAAGGTCCCCAAAGCACACACATACCTGGGTCGCTCCACTTTTCAGTTCGCTGCAGCTAGCTACTGGAACGAGCTGCAATAAACACTCAAACTGGACAGTTTTATCTCAATCTTTTCATTCAAAGACTCAATCATGGACACTCTTACTGGCAGTTGTGGCTGCTTTGCGTGATGTATTGTTGTATCTACATTCTTGCCCTTTGTGCTGTTGTCTGTGCCCAAAGATGTTTGTACCATGTTTTGTGCTGCTACCATGTTATGTTGCTACCATGCTGTGTTGTCATGTGTTGCTGCCTGCTATGTTGTTGTCTTAGGTCCCTGTGTAGTGTCTCTCTTGTCGTGATGTGTGTTTTGTTCTATATTTTATGTTTAATCCCAGCTCCCGTCCCCACAGGAGGCCTTTTGCCTTTTGGTAGGTCTTCGTTGTAAATAAGAATTTGTTCTTAACTGACATGCCCAGTTAAATAAAGTTAAAATAAAATAATATATATTGCAGATTGATGCAAATTACATTTCAGTCACTTAAGAGTCTCAACCAAGTTCTGCTTACACTTGTTTCATCTTGGGAAGATGTTGGTTAGGCTACATTGCTTATTACCTTTTCAAAAACATGAAATGTTGGATACAACGTATATAGCATTAGACACGTCATCATTTTTTGTTGTTGAGACTTTTACAATAGAGAGACTACTTTTGTGTAAGCCACACGATGGCGCCCACGGCCAAAGCCATTCGATGAGGCGGAAGCTGTCATTTGCAAAAAGGAAACGTAAGAGATTTGATCTCTCTTCCGGATAATAGTTTTTTTTTTTTACGTGTTTTGTAGGATATAATCAAAGAGTTTCTAAACCCAGACGCGCAACATCGCAAGCAGACCAGACCGGGGTTTGAGAAGTCAATGAGAGAAGTAAAAAGTTATTCCTTAGTTGTTCATTTTCTCGAAATCCAAAGGCACAACCTATATTCGAGCCAAGTAGTTGAACATGTTATTACTCCAAACTCGTGAAAGTGACAAACTGACGCGTTTTCATCTAGCTCCCATTGGAAACGACAGGTTGTGGTCTATCTTGGGTTAGTTTGACACAATGATGTGTTTCTGCGCATGAGCATAGCTATCCAACGTCGCCTACAAGTCTTCATACTGTACTCTCTTTGATATAATATGTATCTCTATATCTATTACTGGTACATAACCATTATACTATAGAATAAGAAGCTCACTTGCTACATTTTGACTACGTGAAATGTAACGTTATAGGCGGAACAGAATAATACCAACTTGTCGACTTTCATTCCGGTCAAAATGTCTAAACTACAGTTGCTGAACGTGTATGTTACTGAACGACTAACAGCGGCTGTTGCAGAGATATCCGTGGCGGTCGACAGGACAGTAGTAGAGTTGTATGAAGAAATCTCCCGTTCTAAGGAGGAGAATAACCGTCTGCGAAGGCTGTTGGATTTGGTTTTCAACCCGGAGATAAAGTTACACAAAGCAGGTTTGTATTGACTAGCTACCGTATTTGCCTGAATAGATTCCGACCATCGACCCTACACTTCGTTTACAGCTACATTGGGGTCGGACCCCATTCATAGTCATAGATGCTAACTGCTGCTGCAGCCCAATTGATGGTATCTTCTGGTCAGGGGACTTCTGTTGATCAGAGCCCCGACTCTCGTTCTTAACATTAAAACGCATCGCTTGGGGTACGGTTTTGGAAACATAAGGAACGTATCCTTCATCTCAACAATAGACTATTTCCAAAATGACTGTACACAGTAGGATTGGGGTTAGTTTTCCCACGGCCATATCTCCATGTTTACAGCTCTTTAAAAATTTTTTTTATTTTTACAGAAGACAACTGGAAGACACAGTCGGTCACCTGTGCTAATTAGCTATCTAGCTTGGGCCGAACACCTGTGTGTATTAGAGGTCGACCTCTAGTGTGTATCCATAACTGGGGAGGAAGTGTAGTTCGACAACTGGGGGCACACACAGCATATAGATCTGTGCAGTAAGTGTATCATTATTTATTTGAGAGATTATTTATTGCAGATCACGGCTATAAGCATATGTTTCGAATGAAGGATCCAACTTACTTGGTCATTCGTTAGTGATGGGGGGAAAAGGAGATAGTTAGTTACATATAAGGATATTTTTTTGATTATATATCCCATCGTTTTGAAAATATAGCAATGTATATATATATTTTTGCTCATTCACCAAAACTCCATATCCTTTTCTCCATGTTCTTTTTAAAAGGGGAGCCAATTCGTTTTCAGCACAATTATTTCCATGACTGATCAAAACTTGTTTTCTCTCTCTTGTCCCTCAGGAAGCCGGTCCGACCCCGGTGCAGCTGTATAGCACGTGTAGGAACCTATTCAGGCTACCTCTGTATTAGCTCAACTTACATGAATCAAACTGATATCAAGTTAATACAAGAATTGAGCTTCAATTGTAATATTGACTCTATAAAAATGTTTTAATCAATAACATGGAAGTGATCAAATAGCTCAGTAGCATTTTTAACATTGAATTCTAAGTAGCTTTATACTTCTCTATCAGATGCCCAGCAGCTCACTCTCCCCATATCTGAAGAGGAGGTTCCCCCGGAGCAGCAGCACTGTGAGCAGGAGTGGAGCCCCAGTCTGATTCAGGAGGACCCAGTGCCCACACAGATTAAAGAGGAACAGGAGGAACTACAGGCCAGTCAAGAGGAAGATCAGCTTCAAGGACTGGGGGAGGCTGATCTCATAAAGTTCATATTCACTTCTCCCCGTGTGGAAAGTGACTGTGATCAGGAGAACCCATTTCAGCCCTCACATCTACACCAAACCCAAACTGTGGAGGACAGAGAGAGGGACCCTCTACTCACCAACACATCTATAGAGATCAAACTAGAACCTGATGGAGAGAATTACAGAGTATCAGATCCAGCCAGTGACTCTCAGCCCCTCTCTGCAGTAACTCCAGACTGTTCTGCAGCTCAGTGTGATGTCATGGAAAGTGATGATGAGGTGGAGAGTGGAGGACAGCTATTAGGGTCTAAGACACTCCAATCAAAGAGAAAACAGATTGAGAATGGAGAAAGCTCTCATACCAGTGCTGGAGGCAGGACGGCCACAATGTTGCCCCGTTTGACATCTAGTCAAACTTATTCTGCTCCTTATTGTTGTAAGGTGTGTGAAATATTTCTTTAATTTGCGAAAAACACACACATAGCATAAAGAATGCCAGTGTGGTGTGTGTGTGGAAAAAAACCTATATATTCTACAGAAAGTATGACAGGTCTCCTACAAACTCATACTGAAGAAAACATTTATTGTCATTATTGTGGCAAATGTTTCTCTAAAGAATAGGGATCACACAATACATAGGAGTCACACAGGAGACAAACCATATGGGTGTAATCAATGTAGGACATACTACACACAGAACGTACATCTTAACCTGTTAACGCCTATTGTGACATGTCACGGTGTCTTTAAACACCTGGGGCCTCATTTATCAGTGTGTACGCACAAAACATTCTCTAAACCTAGCATGTCACGGTGACTTTAAACACCTGGGGCCTCATTTATCAGTGTGTACGCACAAAACATTCTCTAAACCTAGCATGTCACGGTGTCTTTAAACACCTGGGGCCTCATTTATCAGTGTGTACGCACAAAACATTCTCTAAACCTAGCATGTCACGGTGTCTTTAAACACCTGGGGCCTCATTTATCAGTGTGTACGCACAAAACATTCTCTAAACCTAGCATGTCACGGTGTCTTTAAACACCTGGGCCCTCATTTATCAGTGTGTACGCACAAAACATTCTCTAAACCTAGCATGTCACGGTGTCTTTAAACACCTGGGGCCTCATTTATCAGTGTGTACGCACAAAACATTCTCTAAACCTAGCATGTCACGGTGTCTTTAAACACCTGGGGCCTCATTTATCAGTGTGTACGCACAAAACATTCTCTAAACCTAGCATGTCACGGTGTCTTTAAACACCTGGGGCCTCATTTATCAGTGTGTACGCACAAAACATTCTCTAAATCTAGCATGTCACGGTGTCTTTAAACACCTGGGGCCTCATTTATCAGTGTACGCACAAAACATTCTCTAAATCTAGCATGTCACGGTGTCTTTAAACACCTGGGGCCTCATTTATCAGTGTGTACGCACAAAACATTCTCTAAACCTAGCATGTCACGGTGTCTTTAAACACCTGGGGCCTCATTTATCAGTGTGTACGCACAAAACATTCTCTAAACCTAGCATGTCACGGTGTCTTTAAACACCTGGGCCCTCATTTATCAGTGTGTACGCACAAAACATTCTCTAAACCTAGCATGTCACGGTGTCTTTAAACACCTGGGGCCTCATTTATCAGTGTGTACGCACAAAACATTCTCTAAACCTAGCATGTCACGGTGTCTTTAAACACCTGGGGCCTCATTTATCAGTGTGTACGCACAAAATATTCTCTAAATCTAGCATGTCACGGTGACTTTAAACACCTGGGGCCTCATTTATCAGTGTGTATGCACAAAACATTCTCTAAACCTAGCATGCGCCAGTTTTCCCACAAAGGTTGGCATTCATCAGTTTTGAACCTGATAGGAAAGTGTTCGTATCTCCGCCCATTCATATACACAACTCCTAGTGGTTGATCAACTATATTGCAGGCAAATGTCATTTTGGTGGAATTGGTTTGATGGAAATGATAATAATGGCTAATATAAAGACAATGTAAACCTAATGATAAAACTGATGCATTTGCCGTTGGTATATCGTACGTATATTAATTTTAGTTTGACTATTTAAAGTCCTAAATCATAATCACATTACAGGACATGTCTCTATTATTATATAGGACTAAA